>NC_048306.1:14156794-14265542 GCF_013100865.1 Trachemys scripta elegans
CAGGTACATTTGAATATTTGGACCATAACTCCTTTTAATCTCCATACCATAAAAAGATGAAGTATAATAAAGTATGAACATGAGCAATATGTAGCAATTAATCTATAGCTACCAACTAATACCTGTGACATTATAAAGTTAAATTTGCTAGCATTATCAATTTCACAAAAGAAAAAAGGATCATTATACAGTGCTGTCCTTTTGGTATGAAAAGCCTGTGATCCAAACACATTGAAAAAGACAAGACCCACATTCGAAGAACTTTGAGAAGGTATAATCTGAAAATGCAATTAGGAGAGGGAAACATTTCCATTTATATCTTTAGATTCAAGTCTGGTTTTAGGTATAATTGGTATCAGAATTAAGGAATATTCAAGCAACATCACAGGCAGAAGGCTAGCTTCCCAATGTTTAGCTTTATGTTTGAAGGACGTGCATATGTTACTAAGTGTATGACCGGGGCAGCTGAGTTTTTTGTGCATTTGTATTAGAAATGTTTGAGTTTTTTCATTGACTGTGATATGCAAAGCAAGTGAAAACAGTATTTTTTTCCTCCTTTACTATACATACATGCACCAAAAAGGGTTATTTCAATACCGGAGGAAAGCCACAGCAAAAAGAGGAACATGTAAACGGGACGCATGTTGTCATTGATACATGCACACAACTTTCAATGATTGGAGGTCTGAAGGCAGAATCTATCCTGAAGAGGCAATTAGAGAGGAGTTATTTGGAGGGGCTAGAGACAGACTGACAATTCTCATATAAAATAATATGTTTGCTTGAAGGAAAAAAATAGAGTTGAACAGTATACTCCTTGGGGACTAGTATCAGAGGGGTAGCCATGTTAGTCTGAATCTGTAAAAAGCAACAGAGGGTCCTGTGGCACCTTTAAGACTAACAGAAGTATTGGGAGCATAAGCTTTCGTGGGTAAGAACCTCACTTCTTCAGAGTGAAGTTCTTACCCACGAAAGCTTATGCTCCCAATACTTCTGTTAGTCTTAAAGGTGCCACAGGACCCTCTGTTGCTTTTTACAGATTCAGACTAACATGGCTACCCCTCTGATACTAGTCCCCAAGGAGTATACTGTTCAACTCTATTTTTTTCCTTCAAGCAAACATATTATTTTATATGAGAATTGTCAGTCTGTCTCTAGCCCCTCCAAATAACTCCTCTCTAATTGCCTCTTCAGGATAGATTCTGCCTTCAGACCTCCAATCATTGAAAGTTGTGTGCATGTATCAATGACAACATGCGTCCCGTTTACATGTTCCTCTTTTTGCTGTGGCTTTCCTCCGGTATTGAAATAACCCTTTTTGGTGCATGTATGTATAGTAAAGGAGGAAAAAAATACTGTTTTCACTTGCTTTGCATATCACAGTCAATGAAAAAACTCAAACATTTCTAATACAAATGCACAAAAAACTCAGCTGCCCCGGTCATACACTTAGTAACATATGCACGTCCTTCAAACATAAAGCTAAACATTGGGAAGCTAGCCTTCTGCCTGTGATGTTGCTTGAATATTCCTTAATTCTGATACCAATTATACCTAAAACCAGACTTGAATCTAAAGATATAAATGGAAATGTTTCCCTCTCCTAATTGCATTTTCAGATTATACCTTCTCAAAGTTCTTCGAATGTGGGTCTTGTCTTTTTCAATGTGTTTGGATCACAGGCTTTTCATACCAAAAGGACAGCACTGTATAATGATCCTTTTTTCTTTTGTGAAATTGATAATGCTAGCAAATTTAACTTTATAATGTCACAGGTATTAGTTGGTAGCTATAGATTAATTGCTACATATTGCTCATGTTCATACTTTATTATACTTCATCTTTTTATGGTATGGAGATTAAAAGGAGTTATGGTCCAAATATTCAAATGTACCTGTCCCTAGCAGCAGCTATGTTTGAATTGTTTTCCCAGTAATACAGTAATCACATTGTTCAGGATTTGGGAAACTTTAATCCATCTAAATTTACTTCTGTAACTGAACAAGTGTGACAATTAGTGCCAATTGTGATGTTGATGCTTCTTCATTAGGAACCAGACTGATACAATCACTTAATTTCAAATAGGGATGGAAGTCACTTCCAATGGTGCATCACCTTCTGGTCATTACCCAGATAGGCTGGATTTCACTTGGCATCCAGAACCTTGATGTCTGGGTTTCAGGGATGTTTGAGTATAGGGAGACCAGGTGTCCCGATTTTATAGGGACAGTCCCTATTTTTGTATAGGGTCCCATTACCTCCCACCCCCGTCCTGCTTTTTCACATTTGCTGTCTGGTCATCTTATTTGGGTATATCACTGATTTTGAGCCCTGTCTGGCATGCTGTTTTTGCCATAGTCTGTCATTGTGCGTAGGCTTTTTAAAGGTGTCGTTTAATAGTGCAATATCAGCTCTCAGACCCCCACCCCACACACGAGAAAACCCACTTCATTAAAAGGTAAGACTTTTGAAAAAAAAATGACAGATATCAGAGAACTCCTTCTGGCAAATCCATCAGTAATTAAAAGACAAACATCCAGGCTTTGCTCAGCCATAAATTATAGGCAATAAACAATCAAAGAACACCCTGACAAATGGAATGAAATTTTGGAGTAACCCAGCTATGCAAAGAGACATGACCATGCTATGCTCCAGGCATCTACTAAAGAAGAGAGATTTATTTGCTATTTAACATGCCAAATAATTAAAATATGTGCGGAACATTCTCCAATCAAGGTTGGATTCACTGATGTATGATAGGAGCTTTTGTTCAAATGTGGTGGGAATGGCCCAAATTACAGCTGAAGCCCAACCAATAAAAGAATCACTCAGAGATCCTTACCCATGAAAAGTGAGTTGCATCTATTGTGTGTGCTAATCAAAGGACTTGATGATTTACAAGAATTTAAACTGCTAAACCATATGCTAGTACCGGCAAGATTTACAGTTGCAGCCATACGTAAACATCTCCAGGATGCTGACGATAACTGAGTGACTGAACAAACTTTGGGACATCTGGCAGTGGAGGAGCTGATGCATGAGGAACTCCAAGGTACTTGACGAATGTAAGGTACAGATGCCATTTATAAACTGTACAGAAGAAAAGAAATGAGCATTTAAAGACCCATGCATTTAGATTCATTTTATATACTGACTCGCAAGAACCACAATGTACAGCAAACAAGGGAAAATAATTTTATAATTCCTGCTTGCTAATATGCAAAATAGAAATGAGGGAAACAGATACAAACTGAGAAAATAACACGGACACACCAGTTAACGTTATATCCTTTATGTTGAAATACCCACTGATTTGGAAGAGAGGGCCACCGATGGGCACGGCAGCACAGCTGCCAGGAAACGGCTACATGTGAAATTCCAGCTGGAAAAACAAAGAGCATGACAGTGACCCTAAGAAAAGAAAATAAGGCCTCTCTGATAATAAATTCAACATCAAAATCTTTTTTTTCTTTTTGAAATACTAAGGATTTGGAAACAAAGAGAATCTGTTCACTGGAAATATCAGATTTCCAAACAAACCACTATCTCATATAACATTATGGTCCAAATTTGGCTTTTGAATGCTCTTCTGGGACTTCCATTGAAGTCAGTCAGAGCTGCGTGTTCACAGCAAAGGGCAAACTTTGGCTCCACTGTACCTATACCTAATACTGGCATTCTGAAAAGATATAACAAACAGAGTTACAAGTGACTCTTTGTTTACACGCGTGCGCACACTTTACAGATCATGTATGTTTTGTGTTGGAGCACACGGTACAGGATTAAATATGTATAACCAGGCATGATTCAAACTGAGGCACAATCGGAATTACAGGACAATGCTGCTGCTTTATTAAAGAACAAGCTCCTTCCCTTGACATTTGCAGCCCCATGTGACTATAAATGCTTCCTTGTCACTACCCTCTTCCATTTTGCTGAAAAATGGTTTTGTTCTGGGATTTTTTTGCATTGGGAGACTATAACTGGGAGAAAACATTTTTATAGAATATGTTTCCATAGTCTGATCCTTTACACTCTATTTTGACAAACACAGTGACAAAATTTCAAGTTTTCCTTACTATTCTATTGTCTAATTCCCAACCCTTACTCCCTTTGAGTAGAACTTACTCATGAGTAGTCCCATTGAACTCACAACCACCGTTCCCAGTGACACTTTTTGCATGAGTAGGTGCTAGTCAGCATGAGTGAAGGTTACTGTATCAGATCCATCGTTAGGCTTTTGCCTCCTTTTTCAGTTTACCTCATAAAATCACACTGTAAGGAAAGGCTTAATGCTCCATAGAGTGTGACAAATGTTTTCTGTCAGTTGCCCATAGATTGCCAGCATTACACGGGAGCAGCCGAGGCCTAAAGAAAACCATCAGCGTTTAGTTTATTGGCCATGGGGTAGCATCCAGGTCAAGTGGAAGTTAATGACCACATTAGTGGTTGACAAGTGTCGTCAATTTATTTATTTATTTATTGTTCTGGAGTCCAGTGCCACTGCCTCTCTCTGACTGAACCCTTCCAATTTGTTGTCTCTCGTCTAAAGAAGATTTACGGAAAATTAATGAACAAAATAAGAGAAAGAGATAAGGGCGTTGACATGAAGCACTGAGAAGCAAACAGCTTCATGTGCAGAATCAGGGCAAAATATAGTCCTGAGCACGGACTGTTGTTCCTGACTATGGCTGCTAACTCTGTGATCTTGACAAAGTCACTTAGCCTCTCTGTGCTTTAGTTTCCCCATCTGCAAAACAGGGACGTGGAAGAAGAAATCATTAAAACGCAACATTTGCCATTCTCCAGGGATTGCAGCTCTCCGTTATCTTCTGTTCCAAGTAAACGAAGGTCCTGTGATTACTGTGGGTACCCGGTGATGGTTTTAATGAGTTTTTGTGGTATCTACTGCATGGATGATGATGGGCTTAATTAATCAATGTTTGAAAAGGCCTTAGAGATCCTGAGATGAAAGGTGCTATATAAAGAGTAGAGATTAGCCATACTCCTCTCAGTGGTTCCTAGACTGCACACCTGATAAACCTCCAAAATTCAAAACTTTGCATTCTATTTTTGGCTTTCAGGTGAGCTTCTGTGAATTTTTCCTATGTGGTTTTCCATGCTCTTTTCATTATATCACTAGTACCTTTAAAGCTTCTTTGTTCCTGCTTAAAGTGTATTAAATATTCATATAGAAACAAAGAAACATGCATTGATACACTTACGGAAGCACGGGGGCATAAAAACATTCCGATAAGAGGTTCTGATGCAATCAATGTCTTTCCATGTTTTATGTTTTAGTCCAAAGTGCAGCACATGGCTACTCCATCCAAGGGATCAAAAAGGAGATGATCAAATCGATTGAACCATCTATCAGCAATTAGGGCACAATCTGGCACTACTGAAGTCAATGAAAGCTTTGCCAATGACTTCAATGTGTTCAGGATCAGGCATCTAGTGCTCAGACCAGGGTAAACGCACTTCCACATGGCCAATGCCATGTGGATTCATGAATCTTTCTAGGAGGGTGAATGATGGTGAATATTTAAGAAAAAAAATATCATATCGCCGCTATATAAATCCATGGTACACCCATATCTTGAATACTGCGTGCAGATGTGGTCACCCCATCTCAAAAAAGATATAATGGAGTTGGAAAAGGTGCAGAAAAGGGCAACAAAAATGATTAGGGGTACGGAATGGCTGCCATATGAGAAGGGATTAATAAGACTGGGACTTTCAGCTTGGAAAAGAGACAACTAAGGAGGAATATGATAGAGGTCTATAAAATCGCAAATGGTTTGGAGAAAGTAAATAAGGAAGTGTTATGTACTCCTTCTCATAACACAAAAACTAGGGGTCACCAAATGAAATTAATAGGCACAGATTTAAAACAAACAAAAGGAAGTATTTTTTTCACACAATGCACAGTCACCCTGTGGAATTCCTTGTCAGAGGATGTTGTGAAGGCCAAGCCTATAACAGGGTTCAAAAAAGAACTAGATAAGTTCATGGAGGATAGGTCCATCAATGGCTATTAGCCAGGTTGGACAGGGATGGTGTCTCTAGCCTCTGTTTCCCAAAAACTGGGAATGGGTGATGGGATGGATCACTTGATGATTACCTGTTCTGTTCATTCCCTCTGGGACACCTTGCATTGGCCACTGTCAGAAGACAGGATATGGGGCTAGATGGACCTTTGGTCTGATGCAGTATGGCGGTTGTTATGTTCTAATGAGGAATTCACCACCACCCTGGGCTCTGGTGTCTCCACCCAACCCTTCTCTTGGTCCCTGAAGCAAACAGAGTTACTGCAGGAACTTGCTTGTGTGGTCTCCCCACGAGGGCACTGAATCACTCAGAAAACTGGGGAAAATTTGGAATTGAAATACTGGGTCTGACCCATGGTCTTCCCAGTCCAGTATCCCGTAACCAACAGCAGCCAGTACCACATGCTTCAGAGGAAAGTGCAAGAAATCTTGTGGTAGGGAGATGTGGGATAATCTGCACCCATAAAATTCTCATCTTGATGTCTACTAGAGAGAGATGGTCTTAAACCCAGAGCAATGAGGTGGTATATCTCTTCCAAAGTTTGTTAGCATTAACTATTAAAACTTTGGATATTCTTTTTACCTATATACAGATCTAATCCTTGAATCTTGCCAAATTCAGCTGAAAATAAATTTATCTTTGTCCCTGTTTTATCTTGAAATCACGGCTGCTAATTTGGTAGCATCCCAATTCCATCTCCAATAGGAAGGGGCAGCTGCTCCAGACTGGAGCACAAGACTGGGATGGGTGTTCCAGAAAGGGGCTCCAAAACAGAGCTTAAAGGAGGGCAGACACATCAAAGAATTGAGCAGCACTTTCAGCTATGCCCCCCCCCAAGTTAATGAGACACAATCACATGAAGGGATTTACTGGTCCTACTTAACATTTTTTATTTAGAGACCCCACTAGTGTTGCTTTCAGGAAGCAAAAAAGAGATCCTGGGGGCCCCATTGTTAAATTAATCCTTCTGCTCCTCAGCATACTTTCAGTTGGATTGGGTGCTTCCCTACTGATCCACATTAACCTGTTGCAAGAGTTCATCCATTACTGTTTTGGAGATCCTTCTTGCTTCTTCCCCAATCACTGCTTGATGGGGGGCATCTTTGGTCCAGTGTGCCACGTCTCTTCATGCTGACTGAGCTCTGCTTTGGGGACAATTCTTCCCCATGAAGCCTCTGTGCGGTAGATATATTTAGTGGCTGGAAATAAATGGAGTCATTAGGAGTAAGTTCAAAATATGGCCAAGTATGGGAAGCATGTTCAGCATATCCCCCAACATCCTAATATGGAAACAATTCTTCCCTGGCTGCCAGTCAGTCTGCTTGCAATGTTAAGCTGTTGTGGAATATGCTTTGCTACTAGCTCTGAATTTGTATCTTATTTCCATATTGTTACATTCAAATGTAGGTTCATAGAATAACCAAAGTAATACTGATATATACAAAAACGTAATTTACCTGTAACTCCATTTTCTGCATTCACGGCTATTCAGGTCTTTGCAAATATTTCGTTACAGGATTATATGGTAATTTAGGAGAATTTTAAATTAAATCATGGTTTCATTAAACCACAAGCATTTGCTCAAATAAACATGTTTATACATTTATCCTATCCTATTTGTTCACAGACCAATACCTCTGTAATGCAAATTTTGTTTAATGACACTTACCAGGCATTTAATTATTGGCTAGCAAACAGAATGTATAAAATACATCTAATAAATGCCTAAATCCTGTTGACCGTGTGTCCTGTTAACCATGGCTTCTCTTTAGTCATAATCCTTCTTTACCTGATTGAAGAGTAAACATAATAAACAAGTTCAAAAACCAATGTACACATTTGAGACACAAATATCTGATGCTACCATCACAGTAAGGCTTTTGTCAAAATCATGAATGGTTGGGAGAGGTAGGCATGTACGTTTAAACCATCAAAATGTAAATCACCATGTGATCATATTCTGTCCTGAGTCAGGACATATTGCTGTTATCCTGACTCAATCCAACTCAATCTCCTCTCTCACTGTATTACATATAAATATAGATTGTAAGGACTTCAGGGCAGAGACCATGTTTTTCTATTTGTTTCTGAAAAGCATTAATCATGTTGCTAGGCACTATCAAACTAAGTCATAATATAGATATAGCAAAATGATTCTCATGAGATTTTAGCTCAAAATGGCTGAAATCTCATGAAAACAGCTGCCCTGACAAGATTTTCCATCTTTCTAGATGGCTGAAATCAGAAGGTCTCATGAGTTTCCACCATTTGCCACTAAATTCTGATGAAATGATCTTGCCAGATTTTGATATAACCAAATATGAATTTATGGTTTAGTCTGAACCCTGATTCTGAACCCTAATCTTAATCCAGATCTGGAACACTGTCTCCTTGGTCCAGCTCTGCTCCAGGTATTTACTTGGTGATTCTGTACATTCCACACAAATGTCACATACAGTATTTGCACTGTGTTTATTAATATACTATTGTTCTATTTCCTTTTCCACCACTGAATGCTAAGAACTACTGCCCCATTCATTTATTTATTTATTTACTGTGCGGAATGATCTACTTTTCTTGAGTTTGGTGAAAGGTCACTGTCAGAGCCAAGCTTAGAAAAGCCACATTATAGGCACCGTACTAAGAGTATAACAGGCTCAGTGCCTGACCAGCGCAACAGAGCCAACAAAAAACAAGACAAACGCACAGTTGGTACTTCACTTATTGTGTAATTTATGCACACACAGCCACAGGAACAAAACTATTTTTACATATAATTTTAAATGGAAGAAGTTACCAGTGAATTGTTTGTTTTAAGACCATTTAATACCTTATTTCAAGAACTCTTTCTGGAATGCAGGAATTGTTATGTTAGAAGCTCAATCTCTTGTTTTAGAGTGAGTGACAAATTTTCAAAATGTCCTCAACCTATGCCTCTGTGAGCGTGCCAGTGATTGTATGCATCATTTTTACACACTAACACTTGCAAACACAGGTAATAGACTTTACATGTGCAAAAGCCCTATGTTTTATTTGCATGTGCAAAAGGGGTTTGTACATGTAGATTCTGCTGCAGCAGTATAGGAGTCTATCCAAGACATGACTCTGGGCTGATCACAGGCTCTGTTTGCTGTTGGCAGCCTGCGTAAAGTATAGCAGCCTTCAGGTTGCTCTAATGTACTCTGAGAGCTGGGCCAACGCGATCAGGGAAGCATACTGTAAAATTGATTTACAACTTCCGGACTTGTATCAAGTTCAGTTTAGTCAGTCTGCAGATTCAAGGGGCCAATTTTGCATGCCTTATGCACCCAAACTCCCAGTGCTGTCTGTTGGAATTCGGGTTTAGCGAAGAATTCAGGATGGATCCATAATTATTCCAAAATCTGCAAACCAACAATCAGAATTTGGTGATTTAGGTGACACCAGAGCCTCCTGAGCGCCATCTGTGATCTTCACTGGCTTAGGTGAATTTTGGAAAAGGATTAAATAATGCTTCCATTTAGCCTCATGCATAATCATTTAAATACTGCTTGTACACTCATTATTTTTTCTGTCATAATTATTTAAAAAGCAACACCTTTTGTATGCAAATTTCTGCTTAATGATACTTGCCAGGCTTCAAATTAATGAATCGCAAGCATAATTTTGTTCTCTATTTTGAATCACAAATGAATTAAAATTCAGTCAGAAAGATGCCATTTATCTGCAAGTCCTGCAGTAAATGGTTCCTACAGCCCTGTGCATCATTGCAGAATTGTAGGGAAAGGGTTAGGAAAAGAAATTATATATAATGTTTTCCTACATCTATATATGTTCTAAGCAGGTTTCAGTAAACTGTGTGATTTCAAAATATGGAGATGTACTAAAGCAGTGGAACAGGGTATCATGTCAGCATCACACGCTCATTAATATATTACCATTGTCAGATATGCAACAGTTACACTCTCTTAAAGATGTATGTCTCTTAACTGTACCTACTGGTATTAATTGCATCATGGGAGGGTCATTCCTCTTGACCTTCCAAGACCATGTGTAAAATCTTGGCAAAACTCACATTGAGTTCCTTACATCCAGGATTGCACTCTGGGGGTCTGTGATGTTGTTTCCAGTGTTGAGGTAGCTTTATTGCTTCCAGGATATAAGAGAGGCCAGATAGATGAGGTAGTATCTTTTATTGGACCAACTTCTACTGGTGGAAGAGACAAGCTTTCAAGCTCCATAGAGCTCTTTTTCAGGTCTGGGGAAAAGTAAACAGAGTATCTGAGCTAAATACAAGTTGGGATAGATTATTAAGCATAAGAGGTTCACACATGCTGTAGGAGATCACTTACCCCTTAATTGCCCACCCCATTTTATCAGGCAGTATTGTGTGTTACAAACAGTTCTAATGAGACATAAACCAGTGTTTCTATTTAGTCTGTTTTTTAGTGTCTAGCAGAATTATGAATGTAAGTTCCTATCTCATCTTTCAAAGGTGTTATGCGGGTTTCCTTTGAGGATGAAGACTGTGAGGTCCAATATGGAGTGATCACTCTGTAGGAAATGTTTGCCCATGGTGGATAGGGTGTTTTTGTCTTTTATCATTTTTCTGTGCCAGTTCATTCAAGACCATAGTGATTGTCAGGTTTCACCCATGTAGTTGGTGTTGGGGCATTTGATGCACTGGAGGAGGGATACTTCATGTTATGATAGCCACGTGTAGAGCCCATGCATCTTGGAAGGTATGGTAATCTCTTCTACTCTCTTGCTCTACCTTAGCCTGCAATGCACACCATAGGACAAATGTGCATATCATTGCATAGCAGCTCCTCAATGTGTCAGTCCAACTAAACCTAGGGACTTGTGTCTATTTCAGCGGAAGTCAGAGAGCAGGATGAGGCCAAGTGGGATGTAATCTTTGATATTACTACTATGTGTCATCTGTAGCAATGGTTTCTGCAAGAGGCTATGCATTCTAAGCAGCTGAACCAGGCCAATATTTTGGGTGAATGTTATCAGCAGGAAGAGTGAACCCTTACCAGGCAGCACGACAGTTTAACTGCTGTAACCAAGTGTACATATATTACAGAACCATACAAATTCCTAAATGACGCCAATACTGTTTTCGAAGCAATTCACCTCCTGCTTGGGGGCAGATCTTAGCCAGGTCATTCTTTCAGCTTCAGCAATATGCTTTACTTACTGTTTAGTTAGGAAGATTCACTACAAAAAGGAAATAAAATAATCCAGCTGTACTGCAACTGACTTATGATATGGCACATGCAGTTATTATTCATAGTGAAATAGCATTTTATCAACTAGTGCAAAAAAATAGCCTAGAAAAACCAGTCTTGTCTGTAAATATCACGTTCTTAAATGATTCCTGTGTCTCCATTTATGCCAGGGCCCAATAAAGCCACTTCTTGTAGCATCATGGTTCATTAGGCACTTCCTATAAAACATAAACCATACTATGCAAGAGGGTTTCCCACTGTTAATAATCCCCCTGCACATCCTGGCATTTTCAAGTAAATGCTCTTTACCAAAAGTCTCCAGCCTCTGCTCCATTGCGTCGCCTTAATATTTCACTCTCAAACAGCTGCCCCATGTGTCGTGATCTAAATTGCTCAGGTTTTTTAAAAAAAAATGTTAGTTCTTAGGAAAGTTACTTGATTCAGAACCCTGGAGATAGAGCTTTCAGAACAGCCCCTCCCACACAATCACATTTTTGAGGGCTGGAGCACCTCCACCAGCCCTCCTTCCTCTCAGTACTGTTTGCTGAGGTGGGCAGTCTCCCATAATAGCATCCATCAAACAGAGTTATGGGTGGGGGGAGTTCAACAGCTTACTGCAAGTTTCCTCTTTTCTCCTCACTCCGTGGTGAAGGGGGCTCCCAGTTCAGCAACAGCACTCTTCCCCCCCACCCCCGGCCTCTCAAAAAAGAGGTTCTTCAGGCCTGAAGATCTCCTTACCCATCAATACTTTTTAGTAATTTAGGTAGCATCAGACAGATCTCAAAATTGGAGGTCCTCTTCCAACCATGGCAGGAGGGGTACCTCTCTTTGTAATCGAATATGTTCTGTGCCAGCTTTTAAAAGAGCATTGTTGTTATTTACTGCCTGGATAACAGTCGTGCACAGGGACTAATCATGGATTATGGCCAATGGTGCTAGGCATTCTGCAAACACAGAACAAAGAAAGAAGTCCCTGGTCCAAAGAACTTAATTGTTGTTGTACCTCCTCTAACTTTGAAAAGGATATTAGTGGTAGTAGTTTCAGAAATGCAAACATTTTGCTTTTACATATTTGCTTTTGTGTTTTGCATATGACCTTATAGGATGTGGTCTGGTTTCCAATCCATATAAACTATATTTAGTGACATCAGCTAAAACGTTTTGCCATTTATGGTGCAATTTGTAGGACATCTGAGTGGTCTGATGAGGTTTTATTTTTAATTGATTTATTGGATTTCTTTGGAACTGCAGAACCACTTTGTAGTAATATATTTTTCCATATTTCAGGGATCTACATGTCAAATGGACAGTAATACTATGTGTGCATAGCACACATCTCTGTGTTTGGCTTTCTTTTCTCTTTTACTCATTCTGTTCTCATGCTCTTAAAAGTCTCACCACAGCATTAAGATTTTGGATATTCATACAGTATCAGTAAATGAGCCATGTATTCCTCTGTGTAAAATATGATGGCAGCATAGAATTCCATCCATTCCTGTATTTGACCTTGATAATGGGAACAGGATGGCATACTTAAGGTTAACGAGCCAATTATTGTTATACAAGACATCAGTTACAAAGACTGTTTTTCCTATTTTTCATTATGTACATAAACTGATGCTGGAGAGGGAGAGGTATTGTAGTATCTTCTACGCCATTCTCTTCACAGGTAGACAAAAATTACTTGCTGTAAAAATTTAGTCATGTAAAATTCAGGAAAAGGAATAACTCTTTCACTAAATTTGTGATCCAGCACTCAGTGTGTTTCATGGTTTGCTAACTTTTAAGCATGGCATATGCAAGCTGCATTGTTACCAAAAAGTTTTTATAGCATTGGGCCAAATTTGGAATAAATTGCTGTAATGTAGACTCCCTGGCACACCATTAGGTTCCCTAAGACCTGCTTATTTACCCACTTACTCATGTAAGTGATTGTATGGGAGTCTGTTTAGTGTAACGTCCACACTCAGGCATAAAAAGAAAGTCTAAGTTGCAATAGCCAATGGCCCTTTTAAATGAGCCTCCCATTATCTGAAATGTCAATTTTGTCCAAATTTTTCTTGATTATAATGAATAGAATTGCAATGAGCTCTTTATCAAAGACTCCAACTCTAAACTTCCCAGTTGCCTATACTCCAAAGACAAAAGTCCTTTTGCGATGTAAGATGAGACAAAAAAATGAAAGTGGCCAATTCACGCCCAAGAGGAGAGTCTTCAATGGAGAGACCAATCCTGCCAGCCTTACTTACGTGTCTAATCGTTGCTCACATGCGTACTCTCACTGACCTGTGAGTATGCATTGCAGGTTAATGCCTGAAGTGTTATCTTAAGTAGAGAATAGGGCCATATTCAGATAATCTTTGGACCATCATTGGCGTCATTATAGACTTCCCTCTGACTCACTTTTTTCAGTGCTGCAACAGCATCCCTGCTTTTTTTGGCATTGTTCCTCGCGTTGCCCAAGCTGTGGCACTAGCTCTTCAGCTCTTAGCTGTGACATGAATTGAAGCTGGCCCCGAGTCAAAAAAGCTTATTGATGATGCATTCCCTCAGCAGGCAGTAACTACTAATAAAAATGATTTGAGTTTGGGCAAGCTAACAGCATATGCTACAGACTAGCAGAAGGGAGAGGCATGGCTGATGCTGGTGGGCAGTTCATGAGAGAAGAAGATGAAGTCAGTTAGTTGGAGGAAGGAGGAGGAGATACAGTGCTGTTACCGTTGATACTATTGCAATGCCCATCCTCCTTTAGCTCAGTATTTCTTAAAATAAAGGAACCTTTTAAGGAGAAAATGAGGCCTGCTTTCATTACTGAGAGAAGAAGAGCTCATCTTGCCACTGCTTGCTTCAATAAACTTCAGGTTTTCTCATCATTTTCCTGTTGTCAGATTGACAATCACACTCCCTCTCTGCTTCCTGATCAGGTAAATAGAATAAATAGATAATTTACTTTCCAATTACCAAACAGAAATAATTGAAAAGATCGGTAAAAGATATGCTGGCCAATTTGGGTCAAGTGATGTGTACTCATGTGTTTCATGGGGGCCGCTTTTTACTCTCATGTGCTCACACATAGTTTCCATTGAAGTCAATAGGAGATGCCCATATGTATCCAAAGGCTGGTTTTGTCCACAAATGTTTTTCCTCCACACCATTCTGAACTCTTTCACTCACTGTCCAAGGATTTCAGTTTTTATTGCTGATCACACGGTTAAGATTTCGCTAGCACAAATGTCTCTCAGCTAGGCATAGGTGATATTTTTCTGTCGAAACGTTTTCACTAGAAAACGCAGCTTCAGCTCACTGAAATGTTTCACAAATTTGTATTGATTTCACTAAATTGTTCATTTCAGAAAAAAAATCTATTTTTTGGGTTTGAACCAATTTTTCATTAAAAAAATTCCTTTAATAGTATAAAATATTGTTTTTAAAAAATGGTTTCAATATAACTATTTTGACTTTTTTTTACTTTTCACCAAAAATTTCATCATTTTTCATTTTCAGTCCAACTGAAACAAATTATTTTTTATTTTTTGAAACTGCCACAAACCAAAAAAGCTGTTATTTGCCCAGCTGTAGTCTCAGCAGTTATAGCGTATCCCTTGCCACCTTCTCTGCTCTCCTTAATAGTGTTTCCAATAAGCACAGAGCAATTTTCACTTGCAAATAATAAAATTAATTAAATATGATGAAAACAAGGAAAACCACACAAGTGAAAATGCATTTTATAACGTTGAGAAAGCCAAAATGTGCCACTTTTGAATTACATGCCTAGCTTTTCATACCTCAGAGCTGTTTTCTTCAGCCACAATGCCAATTATCATAATAAAATATTAATGACCACAGAGGGAGTCCATATACAGTTTCTGATTTCCCAAGTCAGCAGAGGAAACACAAATAATTCAAAGGGAAGCAAGTTTTTAGAAAGCTAAACTTTGTCACTGTCATCTGAGAAAAACAGTGAAATCATTGAGCAGTGTCATGGAAGTGGGTTAATTTTGCAATAGCTGCAAATGTTTCTTACAGTCTGTGGCATGAGAATTTTGTTCCAGTCCTGTTAGCATCACAGCCAGAAGATTCTTATGAGAATGGATTAATCTATTTTCTGTTTTCCTTTCATCTTTGTAACAATTATGAGTCATCACAGAATTTTAGTACTTAGTGTATTGCCAGTTTCATGTTCATGTCAAAGTACATAACAAGAAGAGAAACAGTGCAAACTGAATCCATTTTTGTGACAATCTAAAACAGAATAAATGATCTGCTTATGATAAATTGTAGTTCTGGGGCTCTTCCTAGATGCCATGCTTCCCAATAATACCTGCAGAACTTGACAACGAGGGCAGACTTAGATAAGAAAGTGTGTGGGAGGAAATATTACTGTGGGTTTAGAATGTGTGTAAGACATGTCAGAACATTCAGTAAATGCGATCTTGATAAGATACACTGTGATGGCATTATTTATCTTCATTGTCATGGCCACTCAAAAGCATACATGCAAACTACTACACTGTGAACTCTGTTTCTAATCAGTACCGGCCAAAATCATACAGTATGCAAAGTTACATGCCCTGTTGGGTGTAGAGGACATGGTGATGTTTAAGGAGGTCAAACTGGTCCTCTGTATATATATCCAAGCTTTATCTTCTTGGAGATATCAAAACTACCATTTGAAAACAGTTGTCCAAATTTTCCAAATTACATGACAAATTCATCCTTAATCTAACTCTACTGAAGTCAAACAGTCCCAATTGAACCTACTCAGTAGTATATCCATACATTTGGTAAGACAAGGCTTCCAGTTGCCTTCAGAAGCTGTAATGATTTGTGTTTTACTCTGACTTTCTATATTTCTATAATCTCAAATAGATGAAGCTACTCTTGCAGGCCACAAGAGTCAGGGTGGCAAATGTATTTAATTAGAAATAGGCCTAAAATGTAAACTCAGGTCTGGAGCTGAATTTTTCGCAGAGTTTGTGGATATTTGGGTCTCTGGCCCATCTCAAATTTTAATGTGTCCCTTTCCTGATTTGCTCTTCACCATGGGCCTGTAAAGTGCTGAGCTGACTTCACTAAGAGATGAAGAAACACAGAACTTCCCAAAATCAGAACACTCCCAACATTTTGGGGAATTTGCATTTGAGAACTGGATATTCTATTTTAAAGCCATGGATGCTGATCTTGCAACTATAATAATTTCATCTTCTGGCTGAATAAATTCCTGCTGAAGTTCCTTGTTTGGTCATTTGAAAATCACATTTGTGTCAAAAATAATAAAAAAAAAGACCAGATTAGTCCATGTTGAATTTTATCTCTTTGTAGGCACTCTTGTTTTGGTCACTATTCTGCTCTTTGTTTAGTATTTCCTACTACTGTGGTATGATATAGATCTTTTCTATCCCCTTTGTGTGTTATCTAGAATTGATACACATCTGCTTTGTTTAATTATATATTTGGGCCTTTGGGTGCAGTGGCCACTTATCTAGCCTACTTTATTAAATCCCACTCTCTCTTCTAGATATAATGGAACAACGTGTAAAGTATATTGCATCTTCTCCATGTTTAGAATATCAAAAGACTTAATAAAGAATTATAGAAAAGTGGCAACTGCACATTCACAGGAATTTATTTTCAGAAGGATATTTTTCTCTGCACACGGTGTCCTCAGAATTCACACAATAAACTCATTCTGGCTAATACCGCCAATAAGAAATGGTTTTTAAAAATTGCCTAAATACTTGTTTCTGCATAACAGCTCTGAAGGGCTCTGTCATATAAGCTCTCTCGTAGCTCCCTGAGTGGCTTTGGTTGAGTTTTTATAGAGCCTAAATTGAATGTAAGGAACTCACATTGCATTACTACTAATAGGAATTATCATCATTTTCTGGTAGCGCCCAAGGGCCCTAATCAGGATAGGTGCCCTATTGTGCAGGGTAGGGTACTGTCCGAATATGAAAGAAGAGGCAGTCCCTATCCTACCCTGAAGAACTTACAGTCTAAGGGCCAAATTCCATCACCCTTATTCATACTGAGTAAAACCTTAGGAGAATCAATAGGCTGCTCTAGGAGTAAGGTCCTGCTGAGCATGACTAAGAGTGGCCCTAAGACGTTTTATAGAAAGGTTTGAGGGGGAGGGAACAGAGGGTAATAGAGAGGAAAAGGAAATGATTGAGGTGGGAAGGAAGGCAGTGGGAAAAATTGTGGCAGCCAAGGGTAAGAGAGCATGGTGAGCAGATCAGGGAAATAGCTTAAATGAGATGAAAAAAGTTCCACTTTGAGACCAGAACTCATTTGAAGTGTCTGTCTTAGGGTACCCGGATCAGCAGGTAGTGATCGATCTATTGGGGATCGATTAATCGCGTCTAGTGTAGACGCAATAAAATCGATCCCAGATCGCTCTGCCGTTGACTCCAGAACTCCACTGTGGCAAGAGGCGGAAGCGGAGTTGATGGGGGAGCGGCAGCGGTCAACTCGCCGCTGTCCTCATGGCCAGGTAAATCGACCTAAGATATGCTGACTTCAGCTGCGCTATTCACATAGCTGAAGTTGCGTATCTTAGGTCGGACCCGCCCCCCAGTGTAGACCTAGCCTTAGTTTAGCAGAAACCCTCAACTACTAGTCTGGAGCCTCCAGCAAACAGTTCAGACAAAAGGGATCATAGCTCATTTTCTTATATAGACGGTGTAAAAACACAACAGCTTCAGTTTTTTCCCCATCCTCTATGTATAGAATCCAACTATAACTAAGTATTTGGAGACTTTTTATTTAACTATGTGCTGGAATCCCACAGGATTTGTCAGAAGTTTCTAGAATTTTCAGGGGCTTTGGAAACATTCCTTTCGTCCCCGATAAACAGGCAGCACACACTATATTCGTGTAAATGGTATTGTCCAGGAGCAGGCATTTTCTATATTGCTCTTCTGAACAAAAGCCATGATTTTCAGAGTTAAAGCAGAAAGTCAAGGTGAAATCTTGGCCCTGTTGAAGTCAGTGGCAAAGCTCCCGTTGGCATAAGTGGGGCCTGGATTTCATCCTCACTGCAAAGCTGATTTCATATGACTAGGCATTGCAGCACACACATTATTGTATTTAGAAGTCTACTGCTTAGAGGTATCTATTTTTTCTGAGCCCAGTGATGCAAGTGACTGTGAAAAGTGAACTGCTGCTTTTGTTTTCTTGGTTTAAGCCAGACCCTTAATGTTAGTCTCACATTAAATGTTTGTATTTATTTTTTTTTATGATAGAGGGAAGCCAAGTCGCATAGAAAACCTAATGCAAAATTTACTCCTCATGTTAATATGAAATTAAAGACATTTCCCAATGCTACTACCAATTATTGTTGTGTATAAAAAAGAGGAGGTATTTATTCACTGCTGGTACAGTTGTTCAACAACCTGCATCAGAGCTAACAGGGAGAGCTTTCTGCTGTACCCCAGCAGAGGCTGGGATACACACTAGCTAACTGGGACAAGATGATGCTAGCTAAGAGAGAGATCTTGCTTTATTTCTTTAAAAAGTTACAGTAGCAAGAATAAATTGGGTACATACAATGGGAAGCAGTGGAGAAAGAGGAACTGGAAGACTTCGAGATGGTATATTACAACTCGTTTAAACTGTTCTGTCAACTGGATTGAATCAAGCCCATGGAATATTAGTTACTGATAGTTACAGTTCTATTGTCACTTTTTAAATTAGTGAAAGGTGACAGATTGATAGCTGGGAAGGGAACTATATATTTACAAATACATAGAAGAGATGCAGCATATGTAGTGGCAACGTAAGCAGCCAATTGTTGCAATGTGGATACCCTTTCACTTGGATGACCTATATGAAAAGGGTTTGTGGTTTCAGTCCAGGTTCTAACAGCCAGAGGATGGTAATGACCTTTAGATACTATCAACCTAGTTCAACCTTGTGGATTAGAAGTGAAAGGTTTCTCATTCTTTTACCAATCCATTTGAACCATCCAATTGCTTATCATTGATTTAGCTACCAAGACCTGATCCTCAAATCCTAGAAATATGCAGCAACATCACCAGTAGTATCAGGAAAAAGTTTTTTAGAAAAATTCTTTAGTGCAGATTCGACCCTATGTTATCCCAATTTTTTCAACAGTGTGTGCAAAGGGTCAGTTTATTCCATAAAACTTCTGCAGCATCCAGTCTGCCAGTGGGCCGCACAGAGCCATTGCATCTTGAAAAGTTGGCAGTGGTGCTGGGGAAACAGCATGACCGGGGGATGTACAGAACATCCCTTCAACAGCCTCCACCAGTAAGTCTCTCTCAAGCCTCAATTTATAGACTCTCTACCCAACATATTTAGGACTGGGCAAAATTTTTCAGATACCTTTTTGTCCAGAAATGCGTAATCTGGTTAACTGAACAATTCACCAAATGGTTTTGGTCAGGGGGAAAACCTTCTGAAAAACATTCAAACATTCAACGTTCAAAACATTATTTATTTTTTCTAAATTAAACATTTTGATTCAAAACAATTTTTTTGTTTCAGATTTTACTTCCATTTTGTTTTTTTAAACGTAAAGCGCCTCAAACAAAAATAAATGAAACATTTCAGTTCTAACAAAATGTTTAGTCTGATGTAAAATTAATTTTTTTGTTGGTTTGGTTTTTTTTGGCTGGGGGAAAAAATCATGACAACCTGAAACAATTTTCCCCTGATTGATTGAATTATTTTGGTCTGCCGTGAACCAAAAAATCTGTAATTCACACAACACTAATAAGCCGGATCGTGGTCAGAGCTGTCCTCCCCTGGAGATGAGTCCGAACAGATTACTATGGGAATTGCACATTTCTGAACTTGTCAGGTGGCATCTGGCCCCAGATATGATGTATTCATGCTGTCTGCCTTTTCCAAATCTCATCACAAAAAATAGTGCCACAGAGCTTAGCACCATGTGCTGTGTTCCCAAAGAATCAGCATTATCAGTCATTAGCATTTGTTTCTAGAATCTCTTGTATTTTGTTAGCTGACAGTTTGGCTCCTTTAATTCCCTCCTCTTGCTGTCATAACTTCTTTTTAGGTACCTACAGATAGCATCCAGATATTGGGTTTTTCAGTAAGAGACAAGTTTGATGTATCCAGCTTCCCAGAGCAGTACAAGATTCTCTGGCAAATCCTTTACTACTTCAGAAGATGGTATAAATTGTGTTATGTCTCTTTATTTCTCTCTCTCTTTCTCAGAACAGAGTGGGATTTACAGTAATACAAGTGGAGCATCAAAGGAAATAAAATCTATTTGTCAGTTTGTACCTAGCAAGAGAAAAGCAACGGGATACTTTTTGTGTGTGGGTGTTCTTGGCCTTTTTACAGCAAGGTACATGTTTTATAAAAAGATTTGTACATTAGGGTTCAGGACTCATTCTGTTGGAATCGTCAGTCTGCATAGACTTGGCATATTTAAACTGTGGAAAATTTCACACTGACATTTAGAATGGAGTGAAACTGTTTAAACTGCGTTTAAAAGTAAATTTTCCATAGCCCTTTTTTTGATCTGCCTACCACGAAGCCAACGAGCCCTATTCTAAACAGCCTGCAATATGTCTAGCTGAGGAGATGTCAGTCTAAATCCTTAGTAGATGGTACACTATATATGCTTTGTTGATTCAATGTACTGTATTAAGAAATTGCTTGAACGTTTTGCAGGGGGTGAGGCTGTTTAACCTTTTAACAATTATTCTGGGCATTTTTTCACCATATTTTATGCTTGTGAGAGGGAACAACCTCGGGACTGTCTCGCCCGGTCATAACCTAGTGCAACTACTGAAAGCAATGGAGTTGCATGGAAATCAGTGGAACTCTGCCAGAATAAAACTGGAGTATTGCACTAATCTGGTGAGTCGAGTCCCAGATTAGGAATACTTGGATTCCCAAATTCACATTCCTTCAGGGTTGTGTCAGCCCAGTGTAGAGCCATTAAATAATTTGCTGTTTACCGTGTGTAGGTACAAAACAACCCCAAATGTTAAGAACTTTGTTTTCCATAGTAGTTTTCACAACAGCAGTGGTATACCTGGACGTCTTTGCCCACATTTTCCTTCCCTGTTTGTTTGCTGTTGTGCACTGGCTACCACTCCAAAGGTGTCTGTGTAAGACATCACAAAATGGAGTGTGCGGTGGCACAAAAGGGAGTGAACAGTGGATGGACCTTTTTGGAGAATCCCCCATTGTGTTCCCCAGAGGTAATTTTTAGACACTCTCTGCCCTTGCTGGCTGGGGTTGCTGTGGTTTGGGGGGTTGAGTTTTGCAATACTCAAAGGGGCAGAGCCTCAGCTGTTGTAAATTGTCAGAAGTCCACCGAAGTTGGTGAAGTTTCGACAGCTCACACCACCTGATCTGTCTGAAAACATTTGTCTCTGTCTTACATAGGAGTTCCATGTGAACTGGATTTACTGTAGGCCCTATAATTTCAGCACTGGTGATTTGTTCGTGAAGGATGCTTCATTGCTTACCGTATGATTCGGATATAAGGCAGTTGCTGATCAGCAATTTCCTGACTTCTCCAGGAATTTGTTGAGGGGTGCTTTTCTTTTCTTTGTTTCCTTTGGGTGGCAACCTTGCTATTTGAAAATGTAATTTTCTTGATGAATTATTTAGCATCCCTTCTGTTTCTGTTACCTCAGGTATTCGTTCTGGTGAAATGCCCTTGGAGATGATCACATCAATGTCTTTCTCACTCTCGGTTCCCTAGTACTGCATCTGTTAACAGAACCATAGCCTAGCAGTAGTGTGACTCTCAGTTGCACCATGATATAAAGTTTGACAACTCTGATTTTCAGGGGTGTCTTGAAAACCCTTTGTCTCTTTCACGGCACAGAACAGTCATAAAGAGGCTGTGGTCATTTTCATTTTAGTTACCTTACCAGCTTCTGATCATCAGAAACATTTATAATCTCATTATGCACAAAAAATCTTTCAGTTTGATGACTGATACTGTTTGACCCATGATTAACCAGCCCACTTGCATATTGTAATTAAAAGTCAAGCTCAGAGAGAGAGCACCACTGTACTTTACACTGAATATTTAACCGGTGTCCTTGGCAGGGAGACAGAACCTGCACTATAGAATTAAAAATGGCCTTCAAAATCAGAAACTATTATCCACAAAAAAGGTTTATTCTTAGTTCAGCCATCTATAATTACCATACAACATCAAGCGTCTGTCTATCCTATTTGTTGCCAAGATGTGACTAGGACTATGGTTATCTTCTCTTTATTTTTATTCCAGGCACTACCATAATACATGTGCTTTGCAAATATAATCCTTCTCACCCATTTCAAGCTATTAGTTCTTTGGTATCAGTATGTGCATTGATTTTATTTCTCTCCCTTTAAAGTTTATCAGCACATCTCAAATGGAAGTATTTTGTGTGTTTTTTGCAAAAACTTTTACTTTCCTAGCTTATGAGGACAGAAGGGACCACTCTGATCATCCAGTCAGAACTCCTGTATGGGTGACAGGGTGCAGGAGCACTTCTTTGTCTCCAGCAAACAAGTGGTTAACACAAGTATACTTCCCCATCCTCTTCAGTGGGTGCCCTGGAAAAAGGTGTATAAGGCCCAAATCCACAAAACTACTAGTGAGTGCAGGAGACTGGACTAGATAACCTCTCGAGGTCTCTGCCAGTCCTATGATTCTACTGAGGTGCTTAAATCTTAGATGTAGGCACTTAACTCCCAGTTTTACTAACACCGAGATTTACAACACCCCTGCTTGGCACCTGAACTCACTAAGTTTGTGTTTCTGGGCACGTGCGCTGCTGCTTCCCTCCAGATGTCCAGGTGCCCATCTCTCACCTAAGCCCTAGTGTGATCCCTGAACCAAGGGAAAATAGGTAGAGAAGCACTTATCTGAGCCGAGGGGCCCAATCAGGTAGAAACATTCAGAAGCTGCCTACTGGATCAGGTCCCATTCAAAAGCCAATTTTTAGCCCAGTGGTTAGAGCACTCACCTGGGACATGGGAGACCCAGGTTCAATGCCAGAGGGGGAGACTGGATTTGAAAAGGGATCTCTCCCCCCTCAGGGGAGTGCTGTTTCTTTTTCTGCTTCTCTGCTGATGTTTGTAAGGGTCTTTCCCAGCAAAAAAAGAAATGGACTTTACAGAGGAAACAGTGACAGAATATACACACAATTATGTCAGATGTACAAAGAAAAAAGGGCTTAAAAAAATTTTTTTTTTGCTTGTTCCTTTCAGTTATAGTAATTTTAGGTATTGCTTGCAACTACTAGTAGCTCCAAAATGTTCTTGTTATTTTCTAATTGATGGTGTCTTTTTAATTCTGCTGGCACAGAAGTTCAAGTTATCAGTGGTCAGTGTTTAGAACATAGACCCAAAATTAAGGGACAACCAGGAATTGAAAGGCAAGTTCTTTGCTGGTGTAAATGCCCCCCCCCTTTTTTTTAAGGTGCTTATTTTCTTTGGTTAATTTTAGGTTTCCAGTCTTTATGAGCATTAGGAGAGACCAGATGGTATTGATATTTTGCCCACTTTTATCTTTGGTAACTGTTCAGTTTTTGTCATGAAAATGTGCAGTAAACTTTGTCATTTATGCAATTTTTAAACTTTATTGTCTTGATTTAGTTACAAAAGTATAAGCCTGTTTTTTCATGAACATCCATGCTTTTACTTTTAAGTGATGAAAAATACCCAGTTTATAATGCTATATCCAACAAATTGTAGGGGTCCAAAATTAAATTTACAAGTACATTAGAATTCAAGCATCAACAATGCAACTAGACACAACAGCAAAAGGCAACAGAGAACATTGCATATGTGTGCTTAGCTTATAAACTATTTGTTGGGGTGTCTGTGGCTATTCCTCGGGGTCATTAAATATTTTTGATGTGTTAGTGTATCTTTTTAGTAGATTGATACAAGTAGATGAAGTCAATAATAACAACCTTTCCTCTCTGCCATAAACCATGCCAGGTTGTAGAACAGGGGTCGGCAACCTTTCAGAAGTGGTGTGCCGAGTCTTCCTTTATTCACTCTAATTTAAGGTTTTGCGTGCCAGTAATACATGTTAACGTTTTTAGAAGGTCTCTTTCTGTAAGTCTATAAAATATAACTAAACTATTGTTGTATGTAAAGTAAATAAAGATTTTTAAAATGTTTAAGAAGCTTCATTTAAAATTAAATTAAAATGCAGAGTCCCCCAGACCGGTGGTCAGGACCCGGGCAGTGTGAGTGCTACTGAAAATCAGCTCGCTTGCCGCCTTCGGCACGCGTGCCATAGGTTGCCTACCCTGTTCTACAAGATGCCTAAAGAGGAAAAATTAAGGAAACAGTGTCCAATAGGAACAGTAAATAAGACAAACGACGATATACAATACAATACCAAATACATTATTCAATTTATAGAATAACATATACTGCAACAGATAGACTAGACCAGGGGTGGCCAGCCTAAGCCTGAGAAGAAGCCAGAATTTACCAATGTACATTGCCAAAGAGCCACAGTAAAGCATCAGCAGCCCTCCATCTGCTCCTCCACCCCGCTTCCAGTGCCTCCTGCCCACCGGTAGCCCCACTGATTAGCGCCTCTCCCTCCCTCCCCGCACCTCCTGATCAGCTGTTTTGTGGCGTGCAGGAGGCTCGGGGGTGGGGGGAGGAGCAAGGGCATGGCAGGCTCAGGGGAGGGAGCGGGAAGGGGTGGAGTGAGGGCAGGGCCCGTGGCAGAGCCAGGGGTTAAGCAGTGAGCACCCCCCGGCACATTGGAAAGTTGGTGCCTGTAGCTCCAGCCCCAGAGTCGGAGCCTGTACAAGGAGCCGCATGTTAACTTCTGAAGAGCCGCATGTGGCTCTGTAGTCACAGGTTGGCCACCCCTGGACTAGACTATATACTGTCCCAACCCTTCTCTGAATGTTTCTCCTCCAGTTCTACACACATTTGTCTTTCTTTTGCCTTGTTTTTTTCTAACAGGTGCATGCATCACTGGTATCATGTCTGAAAACAGCAAAGACTTATTCAGGAGAATTACCCTGATTGTTGTTGGTAATAGCAGGAAAGCTGTTCTCATTTAGTCTGTTCTGGTTTCTAATATCTCTCAGTACCTTTGTATTATGTCTCTGTCCTGACGTGTTCATAAAACATCCACCTAAAATCATACACAATAGATTGGATGGCAGTGAGAATCTGGGAAGCAGTAAAGCTGTGAGAGACCTACAGGAGATAGCAAACAGTAAATTAGATTTGAGTTTGTAATGAATATGACAGCATGAAAGATAAATGCAACATTGCATTGGGCATCAAGTGACAGAGCAGAGGCGTGGCCACTCTTCGAATATTGCATACAATTCTGGGCACTGTACAACTAGAAAGCTGTTAGGGTTTTATTTGGATGCACTTTACCAGGTTTTGGAAACACTTGTGCTTAAGGTTTCCTATAATCTTAATGTATTTAGCTCTGAATGCATTTTCTACTTGTTCAGTCTTCCAGTCAGTGCATGGATTTTTGGCTCATTTCATTCTTTATCACAGCTGGACTCTCCAACATCATTTTGTCTTTGGCCTTCTTCACGTGTTTCAATCTCCTTGTGAATGTTTGTACCTTGTTCTCCTTTCCATTCACTTTAGGAGATTAAAGCCTCCACTTGTTCTTCAGGTTCTGAATGTTTATTCCCATTTCTGCATTTTCTCAGGCTTCTTTCCTAAGGTATTTCCAGCATTTCTTGGACCAGTGATTGAATGATGGCAGCAGGGGAAAGAGAGATCTCAAGAGAGTAAATGTTATTGAAACTATGACCCAGCCTTCCTGTGCAATGTGCTCATCACCAGCGGTGGCTCCAGGCACCAGCGCTCCAAGCGCCTGCCTGGGGCGGCAAGCTGTGGGGCGGCGCCCTGACGGTCTCCGCGGGGGCGGCAGTCAGGCAGCCTTCCGCGGCTTGCCTGCGGGAGGTCCGCTGGTCCTAAGGATTCGGCAGCAATTCGGCGGTGGGTACGCCGAATCCGCAGGACCGGGGAGCTCCTGCAGGCATGCCACCAAAGGCAGCCTGCCTGCCATGCTTGGGGCGGCAAAAAAGCTAGAGCCGCTCCTGCTCATCACACCCTACCCTGATGCAGGGTATGACTTTTAAAGACATAATGTAGTCTTGAACCTTAATTCTGATATCAATTGTCATCTAAAGGTTAGAGCATCTGTAAAAGACTTCTCGTTATATCTGAGAGACTTTTGTACTTATATACCAGTTTGTGATCATTGTCTAAGAAATAGGTATGTAGATGGGTAGTTTGATGGAGTACATAGATTGATTCATGGTTTTCCCTTTTTGGCTTTAGCACTGTTACACTCTCACTTGAGACCCCGGCTGTAATCTTGATAAATGTCATAAAGCTATTTGACAAGATAGAGTGGGAATTCAGTCATTAGATTTGGCCAAAAAGTCTTCAAAAACTGAGTATTATTTTGATGTTTGCAGTGTTGTTGTAGCCGTGTTGGTCCAGGACATTAGAGAAACAAGGTAGGGCCAACTTCTGTTATTGAAAGAGAAAAGCTTTCAAGCTATGCAGGTGTGATGTCTGCCCAGAGCAGAGCAGCTTGAAAGCTTGTCTCTTTCACCAGCAGAAGGTAGTCCAATTACCTCACCCACCTTTTCTCTCTATTATTTTAATGCAAACTTTAAACTGATACTTTTGGCCACAAACTAAAAAAAGAGCTATTCAGAACTCATCTTTTAACCATCTGCTAGAGGCAGGCAGAATTGTTCTCTTTCCCCCTTTATTTATTGGCTCATAATAAAACCTCTAGAAGAAGCATCAGCCTATCATAATGGAAATTTGTCAAGCTTAGGTGTTGCGTTGAGTTTCAGTATACAGTGCACAGAAGAAAATAATGATCTTATATATATATATATATATATACACACACACACACACACACACACACACACACACACACACATATACACCTATGCCCTTACCTCAAGACTATTATCTCATTACCTCAAGACTATTACCAAGTACCCTAGAACATTCTAGACTGGTTATAAATAAATAAAGACATTTATTTCTTAATAATAGTAAGAGCTTCCCACAACTAGTCAGGCTTTCTAATTATACTCTCTTTTTTTTAAATGTATATTATTCCTGTTATAAATCAAGAATATTGTCTTTGACTCTACTGTCTAGGTAGGGTTTTCCTCTTTTTATCTTCTGCTTCCTTAAATCTAATTTGTGAAATTAAAATTAATATTTTATAAGAAATATTCTGATTTTAAACATTCTTTTGAAAAATTTCCAATGGGATTTTAAACAAACGTTGATAAAATAATTTAGAAATTGGTGTGGAAAAGCAATTGAACCTGAATTAGACACATGTATCAGTAGGTTCACTTTAAGATCCTCTTAAGGCTTTGGTGCAGTTTCAGTCAGATTAGTGGGGCTATAGGGTGAGACAAATTGTCAAGTTTTTTCTGAAATACCCAATTACCTCTGTTTAAGCACCAGAATTTTACCATTTCATAACCTCTGTACTTTTTATTGGCCTTTCTTAAAGGTTGACTATCTAAGGAAATAGAATAACTACTGTATTTGGTTAAGCACCTTCAAGTATAAAAAGGACAGTAGACAAATGATCATGCCTCCAATACTTCATTTTGGTATGGTCATAACTTAGCAGGTATTTAATAATCCAGCATGCAGAGAATGAAAAGAGGTCAGTTTCCTAATCCTAAATCACCTTTTATGATAATGGAAGTTTTTGTTCTTTTATTCAATTACAAGACAAATTCCCAGTTCTGCAGAAGTCAATTCTTTCATTATTTACTGCTTTGGTATGATTTAGGTGCTTAACACATCTCTAAAGCTATTGAGTTAGAAAAGTTATTTCATAACCAACCCATCAGAAGAAAAATCCATTTCTCTACAGTATAGTCTTTTATCTTCTCCATTTCCAAGTCTAACAACATTCTAAGACATAATTGGAAGACCAGTTCACCTTTCAGTTCCCAGGGAAGAAATTTAGAACAGGAAATAAATCTGTTAAAACCAGTATCAGATAAAGTCATCATTTTGATCTTTTATTTTCTGTTAGCAGTGTCCAGGAGTAAATATAGGAAAGGAAGGTCCCAAAAACATTCCCTGTTTGTGACAGATATTTGCAATTAATGTAGTATACTATGATCAAGTGTCTTCATGTGTTTTGGTCTTTTGGCCCCGAGAAGGGCAGCCGAGAGCGGGTTCGGGCCCCGGTGAAAAAATTTTTTCGAGCCCCGCAGCAAGGGCAGACCGGCTAAACAGGGCCGAGGAGGGGGGGGGAAGCCGGGCCCCGGATCCCCTTCCGGACCGCCTGGCCCCGGTAATTTGTACCGGCTTCCCCCCCCTCTCGTCAGCCCTGGTCCCAAGATGAACGTCTAGTATAAGATGCAGGCTCTCCCATCGCTTGTTTTCTCTCTCACACACAAATATATATCTTAAACAAAGTAAAACTTGCATACATTTCAAAAATGATTTTCCTATGTGGTTTTTCCCCCTCAAATATAGAATGTAAGTCTAATACAAGCTCCCATGTATAAACCAAACCTTAGATTTTTCAGGACAGCTGTACTTGACATCCAATTTGCTCCTGAACTATAGGAATGGTATTAACTATTTACTTATTGAGCAATGGTAATATGCTTGGTGCTGTACATGCAGTTGAAGACCCAGACTGACGTAAAGAATTGCCATTTTCAGCTATTTACTGTGAACAAGTTTTGTGAGTCCTACAAAATCCAGGAACTATGATACATATTCTTGAGGGCCATCTACTGCCATCTTGTCTAATAACTATTTACATGTATATGGATATTGAGCACTCTTGTAGCAGATAAATTATTAATTTCCAGATTAATTTCCACAATATGCTTACTGAGATTACTACGGATATTTACTAGATTTATGGTCTGCTCACTAATTTAAACAAGCCAATCAGGTGTTTTAAAAGAAGCCCAAGTATCTTGGTGCTGCACTGCTGAATGAGATATGTGATAGAGTTCATAATGATATGCAAACAGGGTAATAAATACTGGAACATTCAGTGCCTTGAAAAAAATAATCTGGGTTAAATATCTATCACCATAAAGAGATTGCTAATTTGCCTAAAGAAGAGCTGAGACAGATGAAAACCCTTTGGTTGCCTCTAAACATATGTGTCCACCTGTCTGAAGGTAGATTAGCTTTGGTTCCAACTAACTGTTTTTTCCAATGTTAATGGGAAGCAAAAGTATCAAGCATTATTTGTTCTTCATTCCCATAGAACTACATTACAACAGTGGAAGTTTGGAGACTAACATTGCAGCTGTTCAGAGTACCTCAGTGTAGGTTAGAGAGGCCTAGAAGGCCTTTTGTATGAAATGGGGTACTTGCCAGATGGCACATCTATGTGTTTATTTTTGCAGCTCTGAGGCAAGTTGTGAAGGGCTTAACCCATTGAAAGCCATGCCCTTTGCAAATAGCATTGGACCAGTAAAAATTAAGATCATATTTGCCATGAAATCACAATAGAGATTTCACTGGTGCACGTTGATTACTCTTCTTCATGAAAACTGTAGCCTATTACAGAATACAGAAAGTAAGCAGATTGTAACTTGGCATTATGTAGAAGACATGAATCAGTTGTTGACATAACTGCAAACTAGAGTACTTCTGCTCATCATTGGGTGGTCAGCCCAGACCACTATATTTTCACCACTATATTGTTTGAGAGAATGGGTTAGAATATTTTACCTATCGTTTTTTCATTGCTTGCCTTTGGAAATAGCTTTAACCTTTTCTTTCCAAATACCTCTAATGTTAAATGACTCATGATATGTTGATTTCTCCCATTTTCTCACAGCTCTCTGTTTTGAACTTAAAGGAGCTTGCTTAAGTCTCATGGGAGCTCCTATTATCCTGACCTACGAAGTTATCACTGATGTTGTATAAACAAGGCTAGGAAGGCAATGCAGAAAGGGAGTCTTAGTTTATGTCTACATTAGGGGAAAAAAAGTATATTTTACAGTGTCATAGCTAGAGTTCACCTTGACCAACTAAATTGATGTAAGGTCTACACTATTAGCTATCATGTTGTAAAAACAACCCTTTTCCCTAGTGTAGACAGGGCCTTAGAGGCAGCCATCACTGGCTTATAATACATGTCATTTATTGAACCATTAGTTAACTCTTAAAATGATCTCCTATCTGTACACTATTCCTAATTGCATATTGCTAGGAGAGTTCAGAGTGGTGCACAATTATGTTTTCATCACGCTTGCTGCTTTTAACTGAAGGCATGATCCAAACCCCATTGAAATCAATGGGAGTTTTTCCATTGATTTCAATGTTCTTTGGATCAGATCCATAGTGAGGTTGGAAGAATAATGTCTGTCTCAATTCACAATATTCTTACTGAGATTACTACGCATGTTTACTAGATTTATGGTCAGCTCACTAATTTAAACAAGCCAATCAGGTGTTTTAAAAGAAGCCCAAGTATCTTGCTGCTGCATTGCTGAATGAGATATGTGATAGAGTTCATAATGATATGCAAACAGGGCAATAAAATCATCAGACAATATCTTACCATCATATTGAAATATTTTATTTGCAATTACTGAAAGGAATCATCCTACTTATTTTGCCATAGTTTCAACTACATTAGTAATGAACAAAAACAAAGCAGAGCTCTGCCAAACAGGCACGGCACTGAACAGAACAGATAATGGTATATGTACATTTATTACCCGTATTTCTTCTCCTGTAGTGATGTAGCTATTAGGTAACATAGTAGGCAGAGATAGGAAGAATCTAGTAAAAGATCATTAGCTTAAGAATACTTCCATCTTAGACACACCCCTTTTATGCAAAACACACCCAGCTTTCCTACTTATGTCAGCCCCTTCCCACCCGAGCGGTGCAACAACAACACAGTCTCTGTGGGTAACTTTCCTTCCACATGCACTTCAATCTCTTCTAAGCTTGGCACATCCATATACATGTAGCACAATGCAATACAGAATGTGGGTCATTAATTATAGGGGCACATAACTGTCATTTAGAAGGTGGTCCATTATATTACACACTCATCTCTAGGCATCCCAGTGTTTAATAAAATAGACTAAACATATTATATCCTCCCAGTGTATTAAAAATACTTCATACTCTGCTTTGCCTATCCCAGCAGTATCTATGCCTTTTTCTGCTAGTGAAGTGACCTCTGTATATGACTTCATTTTGTCAGAGCCAGGGCAGAAGGGAGCTTTCATTAACATTTTTATCTGAAGCCATTCATTTGGATTTAAAAGTCTGCTCCCTAACAAAAAATTCATAATTTTTTATCTGTGTTCTAAGGCAGGTATGGGATGTTTAAAAAAAAAAAAAGTTTAGCTATGGTAAAAAACAATGTGATTTTTTTTTGCCCCACCTCTGAATGTGTAAATTAAGCACAGCTAAGTCAATGAGAGATGGAATAATTAGTTGTAAAGTATCTGTAGATTACTCAAACAGAACCCAGAAATTTAATCTGTTCAGTTAAACATCTGAAAGCCCAACTGGAGGCAGAAAGACAGCTGCACATGTCACCGCTGCAGAAAACAAGGTGACAAATACGTTCTGCAGAGGCTGCAACTGCCTGAATCAGCACTTTCCTAATGTCATGCCTGATAGAGGATATCCCTGTTATTCACCTCATTGTCCCCTTTTAGTGTTCTGTGGTTCAGAAGCAACGTGATGATGGTGTGGAAATACGTGCTTGGAACCTGAGTCAGCAGGACTCACATTTTGCAGCATTTTAAATAAGAGATACTCCACTTGGTCATGTGAGTGCACAAGAGACCTAGCTGTTCAAGACATTGCATGTACCTCAGCAAAGACATGACTAATAGTGTAGCATTTAATAAACAGGTTTCCCCACATAGCTGTACCTTTCCCTGTCCTGTAAAGCCCCAACATATTTTCATCTTCCGTTGCCCCAACCTATCACAATACTTACTGAAAAGATGAAAGCCGTGGCAGATGCATCCTGACAGTTCAATCAGGGACCTGAGAGATAGTCTTTGGTGCATTATTAACTCTCCATACAATTCTAAATTTAGTTGGTGATTCTTTCCCAAAAAATATTGAAGTAAAATGGAGAACTCCTATAGAAAAGCTGAATTCCTATGCAAATTATAACTTTGGGTACAGGGTATAATGCTAGAGCTTAAGATAGATTACTTCTTGTTGTCCACAACATTTTACATTGTCTCGCTAAATGCAGAAGGCTACATTATTAATATTATTGCAGTAGTACATACGTCACCAGCGGGCTCAGGGCCCCATTATGCTAGGCACTGTACAAATACAGGGAAAGATACAATCTCTCCGCATGAAGAGTTTACAATCAAACTTCTAACGTGATTTGTCCCCTGGGTCAACCCCATTGACTGGCTCAGGTTATTTGCTACGTGCCTCTAAGTGGAGCTGTATGGTGTCAGTATGATGATCTTTAACACATTGAAAAATAGGGAAATACTGTAGCGAGTGTATTTGTATCTCTATGAAACCCAGCATCTCCAAACTCAGGCACAGGCCTCTAGCACTTGAGCTCCAGCAGTAACTCTCATTAGCTGGTAGCAATTATCCTCCATGTGGACTAGCTAGTAGAGAGAGACAAGGCACACTTTGTCTGCATGGCTGTGTAAAAAAAACTGCTGTGTCCCATACAGAAATATTCAAGTACTTACATTAAATATAACAAATGAAATTCAATGAAAGCTATCCCTAAAACCAGTAGTAGACTTATCTCATAGGGTATTATCTCATAGGTGATTCTGCTGGGTGATTTATGTACCATAAGAATCTAAAACCACCAATATTCCATAGAAAATGAACAGCAGAGTTTTAACATCTCTGATCAGCAGAACCTAAGGAAAGCAAATCATCTGGGGGGGAGGGATAGCTCAGTGGTTTGAGCATTGGCCTGCTAAAACCAGGGTTGTGAGTTCAATCCTTAAGGGGGCCATCTAAGGCAAAATGAGTACTTGGTCCTGCTAGTGAAGGCAGGGGGCTGGACTCAATGACCTTTCAGGGTCCCTTCCAGCTCTATGAGATAGGTATACCTCCATATATTAAGAGCTCAGGGTTCAACTGATATTTTCAATTTATCATTCTTTTAAAGGTGTGATTATTTTTACCATCCTTTCCTTGCAATGCACCATCTATTTCTATGGTTTCTTTTTCATTTCAAACAACTTCAGACCTGGTATAAGTGGGTGCAGCTCATTGGCCCATTGTATAACAAAGACTGAAGCACAGACAAATGTATCTTGTCTTTATTTTGGGGAGCAGAGCCTAGCACTTTCAGTGGACTGTAATCCAGAACAACCCTCCTGACATACCAGCTCGTTTTCTTGTTAGTGTTCACTTGCTTCCGAACTAACATCCTGTTAAAGTTGTATACCTGCAACAGCTTTACTCTCAGACTTTGAACTCTAGATGAAAGTCATTCCTCTGCAGATAGAATACAGGATTTAATTCACCATTAACCATGCAAATTCCACACTGTTTTTTAATTAGATCAGTAGCAAGCAGCAAACTGTGCATTGCACAATTCTGTGTTAAAATCATGTTGAGATTTTGGGAATAAAACTTTGCCACTGTATCTCTGAGATTTTAAATGTTACACAACCTTAGATGTTCTTCTCTGGCAACATTTTACAGAGGTCAACTCATTGTACCACAACTCAGGCAGAGAAAGATGATGGAAAGTTATGGTAAATGAAAGGAATGGGTGACAAACAGAGGTATTCCAATACCATTTGGCCTCACTAAATCAACGTAAGTCTCTTGTGTAATCTGATCAGTTTTACAAGCCTTGTCAGGTGCTAAAACAGTTAAATTGCCTTAGTATTTGATGGATATTTACTGTGTGTGGATTTTTTTATTAGACAGTTGCATGTAATTTATGAATTAAGGCAAGAGTAATGCAGAGCATCTTAAATCACATTGGAGCATTGTGTTAAGTCATGTTGTGCTGATGTATATGTTAGTTGGTAGTATTTCTTAATTGTGCTTGTTAAAATATATTTTAGAGGTATGTGTCAAGCATAAAGCATAAATAGATATCTCCTATTCATGAATAATAAATATTGCCTCATTCCTACAGATATCTTGCCTACCAAAAGTCCATAAGAAAATACAACATCCCAGTAGCTGTCAGTCTGATTCCCAGAAATAAGTTTCCAGATGTTTGGTTTGTCTCTCTCTTGGGGTTTTCTATATTGCCTACACAGATATTGTAGTATGTATATTATATCTGCAGTATGAGGTCCCTAGTGTTCTCATGCTAGCAGCTTGATATTCTGCCTCATGCAAAACCCCAGCTGCAGTCAGTGGGGATGTTTTTAAGAGGCAGGAGTGGATCCCACCTTCAGCAAATCCTAGACTAAGGTCACAAAGGAAATCTGTGGCCAAGCAGCAGACTGAACCCAAGCGTCCCATGTCTCCGATTAGCACCCTAACCCCAACCATCTTGCCTCTTGCTTTTGGTACTGTCCCATCATTTATGGTAACTCATCATCAAACAGCAAGTGCTACGGCTGAGACTTTCAAAGCTACTTGTGGGATTTGGACATGCAGTTCCTATGACTTTTGATGGGAACCGGGAGTCCAAATGCCTCAGGTTGCTTTGTGAATTTTAGTCTCACAAGAGTTCTTTGATAACGGTAAGACTTTGTACTTATAGAAAGCCTATCATCTGATCATCCTAAGAGCGCTGTAAAGGTAGGTGAAAACTAAGGCACAGAGAATGGACACTCCCCCAAGGCCGTGCAGTGAGTCGGTCACTCTCTGGAGTTGGACAGAGAACACAGAGTTCCTGAGCCCTGCTCTATCCACTAGACCATGTTGCCTCACAAAGATGTGACAAATGGGTCTATTCATGTTTATTAAACAAGCTATTCTTATCTGCAGAGATAAAGTTTAAGCTCTTGACTCTTACTTCCAAAGATCTCAATCCTCCAGGTCTATTAAATGTCTGGGGATATTTCACTTGGCTGAAAATTTATATATGAATATTCCAGGAGAGATACTGACCAGAACAGATATGCACATTTCTCTCTCTGGCAGACATTTGAAAGAGTCAGGTGCAGTTATGCTTACTTGGAGCTTGATCCAGAAACTACTTGTCTCCATAGGTGCTAAACTTTCATGCTACACAACCCAATACCCACACAGCTAATCTAATTTTGAAGCAGCTACAAACCTAAGCCCAAACCTTGCGTCACAGAATAATGTTCCAGGGCTTTCAGTTTTGCTGCTCTCCATGAGACCATTATTTTCATTAATCTAATGTGCAAAACAAGGGCCAAATGTTGCTGTTTGTGTACAAACAGAACTTGCATTGAATGCAATGGGAGATAGCTGGGTGTGCACTGATTCCAAGACTGGGACAGTACTGTAGGAAATAGGAATGAATGTCAAGAACTGGAAGTCAGGACTTCCAGGTTCCAACTCACCTCTGCATATGATTTGTAGGATCCTGTACATGCTATTTATACCTCATCTATAACAACACTTATCAGTGCCACTATCTACAGTGATGTGTGGCTTTAATTAATGAAGGTTAGTAATGCTCTTTGAGATCCACAAATGAAAGTGCAAAATGTTATTTATATAAAGACTACAATATGACTGTACCAATAAAAACTGGAGATTTCACAAGTGCATTTACATTGTTTATGTGGGAAGAGACCAGAGTGGCTGAATCAGAGCCAGGCTGCCCATAGTACACAAAGCCATAATGGAGTTTAAAAAAAAGACAAAAGATAAATTGAGTCAATTTTATCCCTTAGCAAACTTGGAAGAACTCAAGGAACTGATGGTAGGTTTTTTATTATTATTATGTATTATTTATTTTATTATTGAACAAAAATACAAACTAGAATAAATTTAGTTACAGTCAGCTTCCCTTTCAGAGCATTGCTGCATAAGTGGCTTGCCTCCATTTTTTGGCTGGGATAGCTCCACATATATGATTTTCCAACCCATCGTGTGCTAGGATACCAAATATCTTTATCAGAATTAGCTCTTTTATTACTATGTGGCCTGCACTGCATCTCACGTCAGTCCAGCAGTCTCAATCACACCAACATCTAGCCTGGCCTAATGTCTGAAAAAAATGTACTTGGGCCTCAAAGTTTCTTGCATATACACCTCTACCCTGATATAACACGACCTGATATAACACGAATTTGGATATAACATGGTAAAACAGCGCTCCGGTGGGTCAGGGCTGCGCACTCCAGTGGATCAAAGCAAGTTCGATATAAGGGGGTTTCACCTATAATGCGGTAAGATTTTTTGGCTCCCGAGGACAGCGTTATATCAGGGTAGAGGTGTAGCTTTCCTGAGCAGTCACTATGGTGTGGCAAAGAGCTTCCATGTTGCTGATCATTTCTGCTTGTTCAGTTTATCCTTTATTCTGCTACTCACAGGTCAGTATTTGTACATTTGGTCTGAAATTGTTCAAGTATAATGAGCAATGAAAATCAGTGGAATAATTACTAATGAAAATCTAACCTATTCTATATATAATTATTTTCTATTGAAATCTGACTCCTTATAATGTACGTAAATTGGCTTGGTTCTCTTTTAACTGGAAATTTTAATTTAAAGGCTTTAACAAGCCACGTCAGTTTTACAAAACAGGATGTCCAATTGCAAAAGCAGCTTCTTTCCTGTATAGCTGCATACCTTCTGGAGAACTATTCTACCATTTGAAATGAGAAATTGCTTCAAAGTGATCTGAAAGCATGGAGAATTATTTGTACCCAAAGGGCCCCATCTTACAAGGTGCTGAAGCTCCAGTCCTAAAGTCCACAGAAAAATCTACAGGAGGAAAGCCCTGATTCATTCAACCATCCAAGGAAAGGTCAGCCCTGAAGAACTCCTAAGCTCCTCAGGGGTTTCCCCACCATCCTAATTCAGAGAGGTGAGCAGACAGGTCCAGTGCAAGCCTGTGGAGCTGAGGTGTTGCTGATGATTTTTGAAGCCTTGTATCTCAAACCCAGGTAGCTGATCAATTCATCACCTCATATCTCCTCTCATAGCAGCTAAGATCATCTGGCAGACCCTTGCTGTTGGTTTCCGATGTCTCACCAGCAGATATTTTTCTACCAAGGGGTCTCTTGACTGGAATGTGCTGTCCTTTGTGGTCCGTAACAAGCTAACCTGTCTACCAAACTTAGAAGCATGATGAAATCCTTTATTTGAGGTTAGTTTTATTTTATTTTATTTTTTTTGGTTGCTAACATTTCTGGAACAAGCAGCATCCGTTCTTCCACAGCACTTGGTTCTTCTGCTTGTTTTTGTTTGTATATTATGGGATTTTTTTGTTTCAGTTTTTTATCAGTAATCATCTCACTGCAAATGGTGCTCTATAAATCAATGCAATAAGTAAATGAAAGTGCTTAGATTTGGATTTGTTGATTATGAAATCCATTATTGTAAATGGACATTGCAATACTTGCACACATAATGAGCTAGATTCTCCTAGAGATTTTAAACTCCAGTATTCATATATGGCAAGGTACAGTCATAAAATCTGTAGAGATTATTGGATTTTCTTACTTCTAGGTCTCTTCTTTATTGATTTAAAATCTGATACCCAGAAGGCTTGCTGACAGGATACGTTTCTTTTACTGGGAAGAAAGCTACTCAGCATCCTAGTTCTTCAGATGTTGGTCATGTGCATAATTTTTATGTACAGATTTTTAATAATGCACCAAAAAGGTATGCAGATTAGTCAATTCCATTTACTTGGTTGAAGTCCCTTTCAATAATTCTTGTGAGATAAAGAAAAGATAAATGATATGTATTCATTTGGATCAAAAGACCATTGAATACAAGTTTTTAAGAATACCTCTAGTGCCTAATTTGTTCTACAATCTAAATCTGAATGGAAAAAAAACGTGCAAGAGAAAAATGAGGTATCATATACTGGGTACTTCTTCTACTAGACAGTTTATAATGAAGTCTAGCAAGAAGTCTATCATGCATGCTGTTTTGGACCTTAAAGAAAGATTACGTTCTTCACCAATTATTCTTACCTAGTGTTTTAAACACACTGGAGGTTACAACATATACATTTCTGTTAACCAATTGGAGATCTCCAGGCATTCTTCATAACATGGGTCCCATGCACCCTGAATTTAGAAACAATTAGGGTTCAATGTAACATTGAGGTGGCCTGCCACATTACAATGAGATGATCCTCCAAAGGCTCACACTTTTGCAGCAAGTAGTATATATTAATGCTAATAGACCAATCAAGGCTGTTTTGTACATGCTAACATACAAAGTTCACTACTTCCCAGACACCCAGGCTAAGTGCTACCTACTGTTATCACCTTAAAGGCTTTCAACAATAAAGAAATGAAAGCAGTGAACCTTCATCTGGGAAACTAAGGATGAATTGTGACCACAAGGGGATCTTGAGTCAATCTTTCAAATGCAGCAGAAAATTCAAAATGCCTCCATCTTGCCAACCTTGGAATCGAGCGAAGAACTTTTTGATGTGTGAGGGACGCTTGATCAATTCACCACAAGCTCTCTAGCTGCTCACTCACTCCAAACCTTGGTTACATTTCATCTGAAAGATAGCATCTCCATTAGTACGCTAGACTCTTGCATCATGGTGGAGCATTGATTCAGAATTGACTCACAGAGAAGAATGGCACCTACAGAATCACCAACACCTTTCCTGCAGTCTACGGTGATGCTTGGGCTATCTATGCCTAGGGAGGGTGGGTTGTTCAGTGCTTGCTTGGTTTGTAAGATCTGGCAAGATCACAAACCAAGGAAATATGGTTTCAAACACTGTCAAAGAGAACAGGATAATTTAGGGAGAAAAGAGACCTTTGGTCTAGGCGGGCATGTTCTTGTAGTCCTTGCTAACTGCAAGGAATAGATAGTGCTTTTCATTATCTTTGTACTTTTTTTTTTAGAGACTCAAAAACATATCTAATATCAGACAGTTTCTAGAAACCACCTGTATATGTTTATGTTGGGCAGTTTGGCAGAAACTAGGCTCTTTACAGTTCCTGAATTGTCATTTTAAATTATTTTAAGTTCTAGAGACTCTACAATGGCAATGCTCATTTAAACAACTAACTGATCATGAAATTCCCTACTTACACTGATTTTTGTCAGCAGAACATAGGCAGAGCAGTCCATTAAACACGCCAAGCAAAAGGGGTTGTCTTTCAGTCTGCTTGAACCCTGAAAATGACAGTTGTAGATATTTCATTGTTAAAGCAAAAAAAAAAACCACAAACAAAAAATAATGAGCAGTAAGTCTAAAGACACCTGCAGGTGCTGTCATTTTCAAAAGCTTGTATGAAGGACAATAGCAATTTGAAAGTTAAAGGAAAACCAAAACGTTGATTGGAGTATTTTGCAAATGCTAGCTGTATACATTCCTATAAGTGCCTGAAATATTCAGAAATACTACTACAGGCCTGGAGAAAAATATCTATAATGATGATTAAATCTGAATTTAATTTATGGAGATTTGACTCGTGGCAGATTTCTGAAATTATTAAAGAGCAAGATTAATAGTTTTTTAGTATTCAACAAATGGCAGACAAACAGAAAAGCAAATGTTCTTCCTGGTCCAATTAAGAGGTATACTTTGAGTTCCTTGTTCAAGTAAAATTGTCCATAAAATCAACTGGAGGTTTTGCCTGAAGAAGAACAGAGTAAAAACTGATTATGGATTACAGGATTTTGTGGTATATAGACCTTACCTTAATGGCCCAAACCTCTGTACACCTTATTAATAATAATGTGTTCAAGGCTATTGCATATAATATATACTGTAATAAACCTGTAATTAATTTAGTTCAGAGAATAGAAGAAATAAAACAAGGGATTAGTAGAATGCACTTTGGAACCGTTGGTACATCTCAGCCAGCTCATCTCCATGCAAAATAATAAGAGAGCCAACACCATTGCAAAAACAATTAACCCATGGTGGGCCATTCCAGTGGAAGTAGACCTCCAGCCTATAGTTCAGATGTTGTTTACTTTTAATGCAATTAGTAACCCCCACTGTAGTCCTGGGAATGTGTTGTTGGGCAATAAGCCTTTTTTTAAAAGGCAAAAAGAGAAAAAAAAAAAGTCTGAAATGAAAAAACTGCTTACTAAAAAAGAAATGTAGGCCTTGCATGAACAATGAAAGAAAACAGAAGTAAGGAAACAGATTAGCAATGGACAAAGCATAATCTCACAGGTGGTCTTGTAAATAATATATTGTTAGTAGATAAAGAAATAAGAAGATAATATGTGATAAGCTTATATCTGCTGCTTTGCTTACTAGCCTACTTTGCAACTCATGGACAGTTTATAATTGGTCTACTAATTTTTGTAACCAATCCCTGAACTGATCATAAAGTGCATGATATGATTTATTAACCAATAGTATTAAACATAAGTGTGTATATAAGCTGGTTCATTAGGTCCTGCCTAGTATACTTCTGGCAAGCATTTATTATTATGTCAATATCATTCCTTATATGAATTGTTTGCATGGAATTGTGTGCTTTCTATGGATATTTATGTATTGATAGTGCGCGTGTGATAATAGCTGCTCCTTGAAGTATTACCAAATAAACCTAGCTTTTAAACCCTAACACTGCAGAACAAGAGATCTAATAAGGCTCATTAAACAACCTGAAAGGAAGCTGAACAGAGAAAATCTTTGAATTCCTCTTGTTAGAGACTGGCCCACTAATCCCCTGTCTGGTCACCAATGTGTTGTAAATGGACCCAGTCACCAGGCATCGCCCCACTGATTTCTGTGGGGACACCCCACACATTGTAGATGGTAGGATTGGTGTTTTAGATTGCAAGCTCTTCGGGGAAGGAACTGTCTCTTATTAGGTGCACAGTACCTTGTACAATATCCCTTTATCTCAGTTGGGGTCAATACATGCTACTATTATACAAACACTAAATAATGATGGTGGCATAAAGTCAGCATAAACGAGTCTTGAATACAGATGTCAAAAAGTAAAAGCGTTCATTGGAGAAGTTTGTATTTCAGCAATGCGCTGTCATACTGCAGAGAACTCACTGTCTTAACTGAAATTAGTTTTATGGCTACAAGCTACTTGTTTCTTTAGTGTCTTGTTCTCCTGTTTATTTCCCTGACTCAGAAAACTTTCTTTATTCCCAGTGTTCTTTCTAGACTCGCCAGCCTTTTGTAGGCAGGCCCCAAACATTTTAAACCATATCAGCTGTTATTCAGTGATACAATTATACACTTTCAGAAATCTTTATAAAAAAACCAGCCCTACCTATTGTGCTGAGCCCTGTAACCTAGACTGGTGTTTTGGATTGTCCAGAGTGGGAAATAGGTAACAAAAGGCCCTGGTGATTTGCAAACATATTACTTTTAATATGTTTATAAATCAGAATAAACTGAGTTGAAAAGGTTTGGTGCAAAGAAGGTGTGTTTAAACTAAAAGAACTGCAGTTAGTTTCAGTGCTCCCAGAAATGTCAGGCAGTGTTTTTTAACAGCACAACAGACATTATTAAAATGGGAAGAATTGTCCAGAAATGGACACTTGGCTATTTGTTTTGATTGGTTAATGTTTATGGGATGAGGGTTTCTTTAGAGGGGAAGATCTGGTAACTTGTTTCAGGAAGGACCTGGTTGAAACTTAACCTGAGCAAGTCAAAGATGTTGCTGGTGAGCAGAGGAACGCATTTTGAAGAGTTTGCAGCCATGGGGCAGTTTTGTTTGGTTGAAGGTGCACACCCACAGCTGGTCAATTCAATCCATAGTTTAGGAGTGCTATTTGTTGATGCTAATCTCTTACACAGCAGCATCTGTGAGTAATACTTTCTACCATCTCAAGTTGGCTAGGAGACTCCATCCCATCCTGGCAAACAATGACCTGGCCTCAGTTATTCACGCCTTTGTCACCTTCCATCTGGACTACAGCAATTCAATATACCTGGGCATGAAGCCATCAGCCCTTAGGACACTCCAACTAGTGCAGAATGGGGTAGTTCTAACAGTAGAAGGATATCTGTCTGTCTGTCTTCCTGCCGTTTTCAAGGCAGCCTCAAACTGACTCGTAATGTCACAGTAGCCAAGTGAAAGACAAATGAGCTTAATTAAAAATAATGGGGAAGCAAAGATGTCAAAGTTGCCTAGGTGATTTAGAATCACAACTCCTGGTCATTTTACTGGGAATTAAATGTCTAAATGTTTACATGCTTTTGAAAATCCCATCCAATCATTTTTCTCTGGGTAGATGAACATCATGCTACCTTGATGTCCCTTGTTCCACATTAGATAAGAGTATCATAAATAACATGTGACAGAGTAACTCCATAACACACACTCCTTTTATACATTTTCACAAGGATAAAATAATACCTGTGTAAAAAGTTAAAATGGTTTCATTCTGCCATGTATTAGTAAATATTTAAACCATACGATAGATATTGATCTCTTGCCAAATCTCACTTGGGTTAGCACTTTCCAAGTCCCTCTTCCATTTCTGTTTGGTTTAAAGGGTCAAAGAGGTTCCATTCCCCAATAAACCCTAATAAATTGGGGAGATTAATCTCTCAGATTCAAATTTAATGATGATTAAATACTAAAAACTATATTTATGCTAGAGTTGGCCCAATACTATAAAAAAGCATCTGCACATATTCTTTTAAATAAACCAGCACATTCATTCAACAGCGCTCACAATCCTTTATATTCATTCTCTGTGAATGTTCACAGGAATGGCTTTTTTTCAAGCCATGATGATGGAATGTGATAGTGGAGTCTACACTAATGTAAATATATGTTTGCATTAATGTTTGTGCAATGCACACTGGGAGAATGAGAGTTTTGTCCCCCTCTAGTGTCACAAAGCTGTACCAAGGGTGCTCCAGCTCATCTGAGGAGCTAACCCTTCCCTGGGCTAATCCAAAGACCAATGAAGCCAGTGGAAAGATGACTATACACTTCAGAGGGCTCTGGATCAGGGTCTGTTTACACTAGTCACAAAACTGAAAGTTATGATCCCCATGCCAGCTGTAATTCATTCCCCATGTGCATCTATGCAGTACTGTGTATTATAGACAGTGCAAGTAGCAACAGCTTGAGTTAAGGTTGTTTGACCCTTTTTATACAAGACCCTGTTTTCAATTACTTATAACTTTGCAAAAATTAAACTATTTGAACTGAAATTTTCCATGGTTAGTGTCTGCCTCAAATTGAACTTTTTTTTTCCCTTTTTTTGTAAAGTTTCAACTAAAATCATTTGGCTGGTTCTCAGAATGAGGTTAGGGGAAAATACATTGTTTTGATAAAGTAAACAATTCTCACAACTGCTTAACTGAGAAACTTGAAATCTGGCAAAGGGGTCTCCCTACTGTCAGGCATGTGAAAATTAACCCAGATTTGGCCAAGTTCTAGACCTCTGAAAAATCTCAGTTCATGCATGCTCAGTAGAGACTTGTTAAAGTTTGGCAACTAAATTCTCCAGAGATTCCATTTGCACTGAGCATGCTCCAGCCCCTCATACCTCCTGCATACTGACTGGACTATGGATGCTCCATCCCCACAGAGTGACAAAGCATGCTCCAAACTGGGGCTGCAGGGGTGGAGTAAGACCTTCTCTGCTTTTGCTCCTCCCAGCTGCTAAGGGCCACTAAAGTGCAGGACACTGTCTCTCCTGAGCTCCCAGTGTTCCCCATGCTGGTAATCAAGCAGCTCAGATGGGAAATGAGAATGCTTCCTGACTCTAATACAAAGATGCAGGGCAGAGTGATAGGTGTAGGATCTCAAAAGGTGAGATGGGGCAGCAGCAGAGGAAGGATAGGAACAAGGGGAGGGCAGAGGTGTAAGAGCAGAAAGAGATGAGGATAGAAGCCTTATTAATTATAAAACCCTTTTTTCATTCCCAGAGTGCCAGTGCTGAGCACTGAATGAGGCAGGGGTTCCTGTGGAAAAACAGTGTGTCATAGTGTAAATAAAAACTGCATTGTAACACATACACACCAGAGAGGGGGTGAATGAAGGCTGTGCAGGCGAGTTTAATTCTGGCATTTTCTACATTGTGAGTGCTTGACTTTGCAACCTTCACATTTTTAATGCAGATGTATTTATTCTATCTAGAGTTGACTTTTATACGTTAAAATCTGGTATAGTGTGTGTCTACTCTTCATATGCTTTCACGTGCTCTCTCACACATTCAAATTAATGTAAATGTTGGTTTAAAAAAAATTATCTTTTGGGTTGAAATGCCTTATGCGAGTGCACAGCCCAAAGGTGGGAGGAGAGGTATGTTTTTTGTTGATGATTAAATGGTAAGAATTAGTTTGGTAATTTGATTTATTAGAGCATGGAAAAATATGTTATACACTAATTAATTTCAGATGCTGTATTTGTGCTCAGATAACAGCTATAAATTTGCCTTTGATTTAGTCTTTAATAAGATCAAATGCCTTAGACATGTTTAATGAAAACTGGCATAGAAATAACAAAAAGTTATACATATTTGAGAATCATATACTTAGTTCCATTTCCATTACAAATGGTGCCCAGCTGCAAAATTTAAACCTGCATCTAGGTCCAAACTTTCCCAAATTTCAAGATGTTTGCATCTGGCATTTCAGTTTGGCTCATTATAGAGGTACCAGCCAGCTATGCAGTTTAGCGCTATATCTGACATTCCTCAAAGGCTGATTGTGTTCGGTTGGGTAAGGCCCATTTCTAATTTCCCTACTCCCCGATCTTGGCTTCTGAGAAGAAGAATGCACTTCAGAACAGACAAACCGAAGTCACAAATATAAGACGGGGGACCATGTGCTGAGCCTCATGGCCTGCTAGGCAAGGCTGAGAACTTCTTAATGATGTTGCCTGTATCAACTGCTATTGGGATGCTTTCACATAAGTGCAACCAATAGTCATTGGTGCAGCATCAAGCAGTTTATTGTACCTTGGTTCTTGCTACTCTCAATGCTTGTAAGGTTTTTTCATTTGGGTCTCTCTTGTAGTTGGTTTTGGCTGTGCGCTTGGCCTCTATGACTGGTGTCAACACACTGGAATATGCGTCAAACCAGTCTTTGGTCTTGTTTTACTTCTTCGCAAAGACTGACAAAGCTGCATCATAGATTGTGTTCTTCAATTGCTCCCACTTCAGCGGGGCACTTGTGGCACAATCACTGGTGTCAAGGGCTTGTTGTATTATGTTCTTGTACTGCTGTGACTTTTCTTGGTCTGCTATGGCACTGAGGTTAATACAAGGACATCCTTTTACTTTAGATCTGTATATTTTCTTTGGTTTAAGTCTAACCTTGCTGCATACCAGAGAGTGGTCTGTGTTGCAATCAGCACTTTGATAACTGCAGGTATGAGGACGATGTTAAGATTGGCACGCCTTGTGATGATAAGATCCAGTTGATGCCAGTGGCCAGATCTGGGATGTTTCCAAGACACTTTGTGTTGCGACTTTGTCTGGAAGAATGAGTTTGTTACACAGAGGTCATAATAGGAACAAAATTCTAGCAGTCTCTGTTTCCATTCATCTTATTAGTTCCATGTTGACCAAGACAGTTGGTCCATGCTTCATGATCAGCTCCTATCCTTGCATTAAAGTCCCCTAGCAGGAAAACATATTCATGTTTTGGAATCTTGCTGATGATGGTGTTCAACTGGTCATAGAATTGGTCCTTGAGGTCAGAAGACGAGGAGTGTGTTGGGGCATACACACTCAAAGTTGACTGGGCCCTCAGATATGAACAAGCATAGTGCCAAAATTCTCTCTGATCCATTTGTAGGTGGCTCAAGCATCCCCAGAAGTGAGTTCTTGATGGTAAATCCCACTCCGTGCTCTCATGTTTCTTCTGCGCTTTTTCTCTGCCAGAAAAATGTGTAGTCTTTTTCTTGGAGAGAGATGCTTGATGCTAGATGTGTTTCTTGGAGGGATGCGATATCCACATTGAGTCATTTCAGCTCATCATTGATCACGGTAGTTTTACGTGCATTGTTGATCTATTGAAGATCCTCAGATAATCCAGTTGTCATAGTGCGAATGTTCCAGGACCCTATCTTTAAGGATGTTTTCTTTCTTTTACTTGATTTGCCTGGTGCGTTGGTTACATTCCACTGGTCAAGTTATAAAACTCTAAGCTCCAAGCATCAATTGAAGCAGGCAGACTGTGGCGGGACAAGACCCTATTGTCTGGGGACTGCCCAGTTTTATGGTGGTGGTGGTTGTCCAGTGAGATACGATGCTCTCTCCCACTGTCAGAGACAGCCTCTGGCACTCAACTCTATACCAATCTAGTAAGAGCTTAGAACTCTGACTGTTGCCTCCCATGTTGTGTCGACGCTCAAGGCGAAGCTGGAGTACCTCTCCAGGGCATAAGCCGGGACAGATAATATAGAGGCCCTGAACTGCCCATGAATCAGGACCCCCCCCAGCGTCATCGGTGAAATCCAGAGGAGAGGAAAAACCAGTACATCTGGTACCCAATCTGCTGCAGGAGTTGCCAGAAAAATACTAAAATATTTAAAATATTAGTACCTGACCGCCTTCGGGGCTCCACTCCAGATTTTCTGTCTGACTTTACTCTCGTAGCCTTACATTCTCCCGAATTCACCCACAAGGCAATGGGGCTTTTCTGTGAGGGGATGCTCCTTTAGCCTTATACCCTCCTTGGCTACCCACAAGGCGGTGGGTTTGATGAGCCACGGGTACTACCATCTACTCATTACGGTAGCAGGCATAGCCTGACCTGACTATTTAAAAAAAAAAAAACCCTCAGTAATAATGGGGGATTTCAAGTATCCTCATATTGACTGGGTACATGTCACCTCAGGACGGGATGTAGAGATAAAGTTTCTTGACACCTTAAATGACTGCTTCTTGGAGCAGCTAGTCCTGGAACCAACAAGGGGAGAGGCAATTCTTGATTTAGTCCTAAGTGCAGCACAGGATCTGGTCCAAGAGGTGAATATAGCTGGACTGCTTGGTAATAGTGACCATAATATAATTAATTTTTTCATCCCTGTGCCGGGAAAACACCACATCATCCCAAGACTGTAGCATTTAATTTCAGAAAGGGGGACTACACAAAAATGAGGAGGGTAGTTAAACAGAAATTAAAAGGTTCAGTGCAAAAAAGTGAAATCCCTGCAAGCTGCATGGAAACTTTTTTAATACACCATAGAGGCTCAACTTAAATGTATCCTCCAAATTAAAAACAGAGTAAGAGAACCAAAGAAGTGACATCCTGGTTAAACAGCAAAGTAAAAGAAGCAGTGAGAGACGAGAAGGCATCCTTTAAAAAATGAAAGTTAAATCCTACTGAGAAAAATAGGAAGGAGCATAACTCTGGCAAATGAAGTATAAAAATATAAGTAGGAAAGCCAAAAAAGAATTTGAAGAACAGCTAGACAAAAATCTCAAAAAGTAAGAGCAAAAAAATGTTTAAGTACATCAGAAGCAGGAAGCCTGCTAAACAACCAGTGGGGCCACTGGACAATCGAGATGCTAAAGGAGCACTTGAGGACAATAAGACCATTGTGGAGAAACTAAACGAATTCTTTGCATCGGTCTTCACGGCTGAGGATGTGAAGGAGATTCCCAAACCTGAGCCATTCTTTTTAGGTTACAAATCTGAGGAAGTGTCCCAGATTGAGGTGTCACTAGAGGAGATTTTGGAACAAATTGATAAACTAAACAGTAATAAGTCACCAGGGCTAGATGGTATTCACCCAAGAGTTCTGAAGGAACTCAGATGTGAAATTGCAGAACTACTAACTGTAGTTTATAACCTATCATTTAAATCTGCTTCTGCACCAAATGACCGGAGGATAGCTAATGCGACGCCAATTTTTAAAAAGGGCTTTAGAGGTGATCCCAGAAATTACAGGCCCTCAAGCCTGACTTCAGTACTGGGCAAACTGGTTGAAACTTTAGTATAGAAAAAAATTGTCAGACATATAGATGAATATAATTTGTTGGGGTAGAGTCAACATGGTTTTTGTAAAGGGAAATCATGCCTCACCAATCTACTAGAATTCTTTGAGGGGGTCAACAAGCATGTGGACAAGAGGGATCCAGTGGATATAGTGTACTTAGATTTTCAGAAAGCCTTTGACAAGGTCCCTCACCAAAGGCTCTTAAGCAAAGTAAGCTGTCATGGGATAAGAGGGAAGGTCTTCTCATGAATTGGTAACTGGTTAAAAGATAGGAAACAAAGGGTAGGAATAAATGGTCAGTTTTCAGAATGAAGAGAGGTAAATAGTGGCGTCCCCCAGGAGTCTGTTCTGGGACCAGTGCTGTTGAACATATTCATAAGTGATCTTGAAAAAGGAGTAAACAGGTGGCAAAATTTGCAGATGGTACAAAACTATTCAAGATAGTTAAGTCCCAGGCAGACTGCAAAGAGCTACAAAAGGATCTCACAAAACTAGGTGACTGGGCAACAAAATGGCAGATGAAATTAAATGTTGATAAATGCAAAGTAATGCATATTGAAAAACCTAATCCCAAATGTACATGCAAAATGATGGGGTCTAAATTAGCTGTTACTACTCATGAAAGATCTTGGAGTCATTGTGGATAGTTCTCTGAAAACATCCACTCAGTGTGAAGTGGCAGTCAAAAAAGCGAACAGAATGTTGGGAATCATTAAGAAAGGGATAGATAACAAGACAGAAAATATCATATTGCCTCTATATAAATCCATGGTACGCCCACATCTTGAATACTGTGTGCAGGTATGATCGCCCCATCTCAAAAAAAGATGTATTGGAATTGTAAAAGGTTCAGAAAAGGGCAACAAAAATGATTAGGGGTATGGAACAGCTGCTATATGAGGAGAGATTAATAAGACTGGGACTTTTTGGCTTGGAAAAGAGATGACTAAGGGGAGATATTATAGAGGTCTATAAAATCATGAGTGGTCTGGAGAAAGTAAATAAGGAAGTGTTATTTACTCCTTTTCATAACAAAAGAGCTAGGGGTCACCAAATGAAATTAATAGGCCGCAGGTTTAAAACAAACAAAAGGAAGTATTTTTTCACACAACACACAGTCAACTTGTGGAACTTATCAGAGGATGTTGTGAAGGCCAAGACTATAACGTGGTTCAAAAAAGAACTAGATAAGTTCAAGGAGGATAGTTGCATCAATGGCTACTACCCAGGATGGGCGGGGATGGTGTCCCTAGCCTCTGTTTGCCAGAAGCTGGGAATGAGCGACAGGGGATGGATCACTGGATGATTACCTGTTCTGTTCATTCCCTCTGGGGCACCTGGCCCTGGCCACTGTCGGAAGACAGGATACTAGGCTAGATGGACCTTTGGTCTGACCCAGTAAGGCTGTTCTTATGTTCTTACTGGGAGGAAGGAGAATTAGCCAAACTGAGTTCTGGAACTCAAGGATGATCAAAAGTTTTAGGAAGAGAGGTGGAAAAATTGAGCATGGTGAATTATTTGCTAAGTAAACCCAGAGCCTGTTATCTCTGACAACTGGGGAAACCAAACATTTTAAGAAAGGGAAAGAAACTAGTTCATTTACCTTCTTGGAGACCACCTTTTCTTACTTGTGTGTGCAAACTCCCTGTTTCCCAAACTTTCCTCAATTCAAGGTGACATCTTTGTGGGAGGGAGGAAAAAGGTTAGCAGTAAAAGCATTCCAATTTGGCAGTAACAGTAGAAAAATGGCATTGTAAGATTTACATGCGCAGGGTAACAAACTAGTTGGTAGGATAACTACTCAATCACAACAAAATAATATTAGAACCTTTGTTGTTGTTATTACCAAGTACTGAACAAAAATCCATCTGAAAGTCATTTCTTTCCATTTCTTTATGGTTTACAATGTCAGTGCTTTATACTAGACATTAGCTCTAAAAACTATGATATAATGGCTTCTTACCTAATCCTAAGCATTGACATTATAAGCCATTTTGGTATATTTTATAGGGTCAGTGAAAAGCTCATTCTGTGAGGCATTGTAATAAGTAGAGCCCTTGATATGAAATACATGATGAAAAGTACAACATTCCAGTGTGTGCCATAGATACTTTTGAACAGGGGTTATTCAGAAGAAATTAACCTTCATGACCACTGACTCATGGAAGTTATTAGGCCTCTGGAGCTCTGAAGCCATCTGGTTCGCCTCTGTGTTGATGGTTGTAACAGGGTTGCTTGCCCATGGGCTGGAGAATCTGGGGCTAAACCAGTCCTGATTACAAGATGAGTCCCACCTGATTAGAGGATGAGCCCTGTCCCACCAAGCAGGAAAAGGTGAAGCCCTTCAAAGAGTGGGGAAGTTCCCATGCTTGTGTACACAGCGATGCTTCCCACTTGGGGCTTATGTTGCCAGTCTTCCTTGAGGGACACGCTACCTCTGGCCTGATGAATGCAGGTTCTGGTCCAAGGGACCTAATGCCCTAGGAATGTTTACAAAAATTGGATATTTTTTGCATCCATGGTGCTGAAAAACTATACTTTACCGCGGTTGTCATAATGCATGTAGGAGAACAGGAAGATGAGATCTGAGTAGGCGTCTCAAAGAATTTACCCAGATCTTTTGTCAAAGGACATGACTGGAAACATTTCCAGGAGCTGCTCTATCCCTACCCCCAGCAAAACGAAGGGGGGAGAATTTCTCAGATGATCTGGCATGCATAGTCCCTCTAGGAAAAGCAGACCTTGTGCATTTCCCAACTCCTAGAAATCTCAAAAACAGCGGTGACCAAGAATACTAGCGCTAGTAAGGGAAGTTTTTGGAAGGTCAACCCCTTGGGATGCTAATGTATCCCCTACATACTCCTAGAGAAAAGACCTGTGCCTACCATGAAGAAACGAGTACAGATGTTTTTGGGTTTAGCCAGATATTATCAGCAGTTCATGCCCCCCTTCACGACAATAGCCACCCAACTCACAGATCAAATAAAGTAGCCAGCACTGACAGGAGTACGTTGGACTTACCAGTGTGAAAAAGCTTTTAAAACACTGAAAGATCTTTTGTGTTCTCAATTGGTGCTATGGAGCCTGGACTTCAAGTGATCTTTTATATTGCAAACTGATGCATCCAGTGTGGGACTGGAAGCCCTTCTGTCACAGGAATTTGATGAGGAAGAGAACCCCATTTCTGAGTTGCAAGCTTTTCCTCAGAGAAATATGTTATTCGACAGTTGAGAAGGAATGCCTACCTTACTGGAAACCTCTTCATACTTGTCACTGACCATGCCCCATTAAGTGCCTTAAAGCCATAAAGGGCACGAACTCCAGAATCACACACTGGTACCTGGCTCTGTAACCCTTTGCTTGTAAGGTATAACATAGGCCTGGGAAGCAACATAATGCAGATTTTTTCCCTCAGGTTGGACTCGCTGAAGCAAAGCACAGAGAGTAGAACCCCAGAGCTGTTCTGAGGTTGGAGGAAGGGTGTGTAACAGGGAGGTCTGCCCAGGGCCTGATGAGCCTGGAGCTAAGCCAACCCTAATCACAAGAAGAGCCCCATCTGAGAGGAATGTTTGTTTTGGATTTTCAAGTTCTGTTTTTTGACAAACTCTGAGGAGAACAGGTGGCGAGTGAATTAACAGATTGAGTTTAGAAGGTCATAGAATCATAGAATATCAGGGTTGGAAGGGACCTCAAGAGGTCATCTAGTCCAACCCCCTGCTCAAAGCAGGACCAATTCCCAACTAAATCATCCCAGCCAGGTCACTGGAAATTGAGTGAGTTCTTAAAGGGGCCCAGATGAAGGAGGGAAAGCAGGGGGATAGTCAGAGGCGATCCCAGCCACACAGGAGCGCTCAGGGAGCAGTAAGTGTTTCCCATGCTACAAGGGGTAATTACCCCATATGTAGCAGTCAGAGAACACCGTAGTCTGTAACTCTGCCACACCTGCTCATCATATATTGTATTATTTGGGAATCCCCAACTAACTGTCCCTTCATGAGGATGAATTTTAAAGGGGAAGGTTCCCAAAGTTATCAGACACAACCCTGCTTGACAACTCCATCACAGGAAGGGAAGAAAGTGAGTGTACAACAGATCTGAAAGTTAGGCCTTCTTACCTGTAAAAAACCAACCAGATAAAACAGTGGCACTAACATGCTGTTAACAAACCATCATTCTGCTTATATGTTGTATCCCTTCCTCTCACCCTACATTTGTCTTGTCTATTCGGATGGCAAGCTTTTCAGGACAGGTGTTTATACAGTGCCCTGCACGAAGGGGCCTTGATTTCAGTTGGCAACACTGGAATACAAATTATGAATAACAATAATAAATAAAACAGGAGGAGGAGGGTCCCTATAACTAGGGATTCCCCCCCCCCTGTAGCCCAACAATTGAGGTCCCACAGCAGATTTGCAATGAGCAGTTGGGGTGCTTTCCCCTACCAATGCCCCCTGTGGGGGTGGGTTATTTTTTGGTTTGGTAGTTTTTGGTCTGCTGTTATTTTATCAGAATGGCAGGTTGGAAATGTTGGTCTATATGCAAGTGTGCAACATGCTTTTCTCTCCATAGAGACTGCACATACAACAGGCTATGAAACACTGCAAGCCAGTCTCAGAAGTTAGAAAAAAAGTTGTTCTTCAGCTGCAAGCTCACACATGGCCCACCTAACAGTGACGTGAAGACTGTGCCCATTTGCTCATTCCAGAAATCTGACATTTCTCAGTCTGAGGCCAGATGTGTTTACAGACATATTTCTGAGTTTGTTCAAGCTGCAAGGTGCTTCTCATCTTTTGAAAGGTCAGAGTGCTGCTCTGAGACAAATGAATACAAGAGATAGGTCTGCTATTGTAAGGCTCCGTTTTTAAATGAGCAGCAGCTGGTTGGAAGCCCCCAGTGCTCACAGTATGCAGGGTTTTGCCATGTGTTGGTGGTTGCGCTAGCAGATCTACGAAAGCACAGAATTTAATTATTTGAGGCCCTTCATTGTATAGTCCCAGTTGCACAGACTTTGTTAAAATGTTTTACTGAACTTTTACTGCACTACAAAATTATAGTTACTATCACTTCCATTACTGCTCGTTCTAGTCTTTTGTTAAACTAATGATAAGGCTTTGGACACACATGACTAATTGAGCCTCCAAATAAACCCAGGGAGGCAGGCAGGCAGTGTTACAGATCCATTTTGCATTTAGGTAACCTGAGGCACGGATACGTTGTGACTTGCCCAAGGTCACACAGGGAGTTGGAGTATAACTGAGACTAGAACCCAAGGGTATGCTCACCTCACCAGCTGCCGTGTGCAGCTTGCAATGACTTCAGTGGGGACTGCATGCATGATAATCACACTGTCATCACCGATCATGTGCTTTAGCAAGAAGACCCCACAATTTCCATGCAATTCTTTAACTCTTTCTCTCAACTTTAGGGTTTCATGTAGCACCAACATCTACGCTATCCAAGCACTTAAATGTCCCCTTCTGTGTGTTCACCTCAGACATCTAACCCAGGCAGGGAAATTTTGAAACAGAAAGTGTCCATTTAGGATAGGAACTTTGCCTTTATTAACTTCAGTAAAGTCAATATCCCGCCTTAGCTATTTCCTTCTGAAACTGTCAAGATATGGAGAGCTGGAAGGTGAGAGGAAACGCAGGATTCTTCCCAGCAACTTTTACTGTAATTAATAAATCATACAGCGGTAGGTTTGTTTGATTATCATAGAAACTCAGTCTGGCTCAGTCTACTAGTGCTGGGATCACATTAGAACTCAGTTCTTGCTAGCAGGCTGATAATATGGCTTTTCTAGCCGACGTAGACTGGAGTGAACTGTGTTATAGATTAGATCCTCTTGACTGAAAGCACAGTTTGCCCAGTCTATGCTGGGCAGGGAAACCATGATCTTAGCACAATACTGCACTAGTGTAGAGAGGCCTTTGTGTCAAGCACAACTGAATATTAAACTTTGTCACCTATAATAGCTGAGATATTTCAACCTACCTAGGGGATTTGGCCACCCAATGCCCATGAAAAATAATAGCAGCTTTGAAAATCTCAGCACATAATTGTCTGGATGCGTAGGTCTGTGTTTCCCTTTCTATTACAAATGTCGGCATTACACACAAGCCTGTATTTCTACTTCTGTCCTCAGACAGGTTCATCACTATTTCTCATTCCCCCCCCCACCCGCATCCTTCTATGACAAATATTGACATCAGATTTATTCAACTTGTGTGGAAAAGCAAGTATAATTATACTGAGATAACTTTTAAATCAAACTGATGCTACTGCTTTGAACAAGGAAAGGGCCTGTGGGGTTTTTCTTATGGAATCTACTGTGTGGTAAAACTCAATAAATGTTGCAGCTGATCATACACTCTTGCATGAAGAATAACCTATTCAGTAGTAAATAATACTAGTATTTATATAGTATTTACCCCTTCAAAGTGCAGTAGAAAAATTACAGACAGATCAGGCCCTGCTCTGGAAGGCAAGATCCACAGGAAATCTCAAGATGTCTGCAGTGGCCTTCACATGTCATTCATGCAGAGACCTAATTACTCCAATCTACCCCTATGCTTTAATACTGCCATAGCAACACAACTCCCTAAAGAGCTGAGATCCCACTGGTTCGTTATTCATACCTGCCTTCAAATTTCTCCCTTGCAGGGAATGAGGTGGAGGAGCCCTTCACCTCTGAAAATGTTGGCAGGTTCAGCTTTATGCAACATGCAGGTTTGAAGAGGGATGATGATGCAGAACAAGCCTCAATCCAGGCCCTACCACCAGGGCCGGCTCCAGGCACCAGGCAACCAAGCACATGCTTGGGGCGGCACCTGGTAAGGGGCGGCGGGGAGAGCGCAGTGCGGCATTCCATGGGCGGGGCGCTCCGGTGGCACGGTGCTTGGCGGGGGGGGTGGGCTCAATTGGGGGGGGTGTTCCGGTGGCGATCGGCTGGGGGGGGGCTCCAGCAGCGCGGCGCTCAGCGGGGGGGCAGCGCTGGGGGGGTGGCTCGGCGGGGGCTCAGGGGGCGGCACTTTTTTTTGCTGCTTGGGGCAGCAAAAAAGTTAGAGCCGGCCCTGCCTACCACTCCCTATGGATACACTGTGATAGCTTCCTGCTAGTAAATACTGGAAAATACACCCCAGGTAATATTGTCTTGCGCTGTATAGAAAGATCTGCACAGTGCAAGCTCATAAAAATGTGCCCTCTCCCTCAAGGTGAAGAGAGATATGCACAACTCCTTGACCCCCTCCCCACCGAGTTAGCAATTGCACAAACTGGGTTTAATAATAAACAAAACAAATATATTAACTTCAAAAGACAGATTTTAAGTGATTATAAGGGATACCAAACAGAACAAAGAAGATTACTGAGCAAATTAAATAAACATGCATACTAAGCTTAAGATCTTAGAGATTGGTTTCAAGAAGTAATTTCTCACCCTGAAGAGGTAAATCCTTTTTAAGGCAGGAAACCTTTGTTTGATCCCCATCCCCCTGCAGAGGAAAAAGTACCAGCAGTGTCCAAGGGGGTATTTTGCATCATGTGACATTATCATCTGATTTTGTAGTGTCAATGCAGCATCCCAGGAAACTCCTCAGGAAGGTTGGAGATTAGTATCTTCAGAGTTCTATTGTCCTTTTAAATGGCTTATTCAGGATGATTGCCTACTGTCTGGTGGGCATTTCCCCCAAGTACACTCGCAGTTGTAATTGTTACATAGTCAATATTGCTAACTTCAGATACAGAAATGATACATGCATACAAATTGGATAATCACATTCAGTAAATCATAACCTTTCCAATGATATCTTACGGGTCATCTTGCATAAAGTATATCTTGGTTATGCCATATTCATATCATAACCATATTTCTGTGACGAATATGGGGTGTAAATGTCACATACACTCTTTGAACTATGGAGACACGTATGAACAGAGATCATGCAGAGGGCTTCCATGGAGTCAAAGAGAAACTAGATGATGTCACTTGGTCTCAGTCCAATAGGATTTGATCAAGGGGTTTTCCATTCCTTCCAATATTCTCTGTGACAAACAGTAGCCAGGATGACATTGCCCTGTCTAATTATTCCTCATCATAACCCTATGAGATACCAAGTGGCATAAATGAGAATCATAAATGAGAAGCTATGGAAATTCATGCCTTTCATAACACTTCTGAATTAAAATGTCTAGATGTTCTAGACTGTTTCTTAATGAATATTGAACAGTCAATAAGGTACTGATCCTGAATTCAGGGCCATTTGGGCAAAAGGGTGCCTCTGCACAATTCTCAACGTGGTATTCATGCGTAAGTGTGATCAGTACACTAATTAACGTTATTTCCCTCATTAATTTAATATACTTTTTTTTTTAACAGAAAAGTAGGGATTCCCTCCTCCCCCGCCCTGTAGACAGGAACAAAATGACTCCATATACTAAACCTGACAGGTAGGACATGGCTGAGCTATGTAGACTCTCAAAAGACCTCAATCCCTCAAGTCTCCACAGCCTCAGACTTGAGACTGAAACTATATTTGCCTCTGTGGCGAACAAACATTTACACCTAATGATGACAAGTGTATCCTTTTTAATGCCATAAACAATTGATTTTTCGAACAAAGATGAGAATTATGTTATGTATTCCAACTTAGAACTAATTAACTCCTTTGATTTAGCTGAAAATAGGTGATTTTTTTTTACAGCACAGCCCTTACTGAAAATTGACCTTTCCATCTACAAACATACCATTTAATTTACAAGAGAAACAAACCCTGCTGAATTCTATTTACTCGGTTACTTTAATAAAGGTCAAATCTTTTCAGAAACAACTGTAAATGTGGCATTTATCCTTTCATATTTTGGAAAGCGATACTTGAGTCTCCTTGTCCAGCTAGAACATTGCTTTTGCTTGGTCTGAAAACAACTAAATAAATAAGAATAAGGAACTTTTTAAAATATTCTGTCCGTCTAAGGAGATGTTTTAGAGACCATCCTGTAAATTTTCCCAAGCCCTATTTCCCATTAACATCTGTGGCTGTTTTAAGGATTGGGCCCTATATGGCAGAAATATATTCAGGATTAATTAAATATATTTTTAAAGAGATATTTTAAAGAGTCACCAGGTTCAGCAGGAAATAGGAAAGGCCATTACTTTGACCTTTAAGAAAGAAATTTGGTACGTTTACTGAAGAAAAGCTTAGTAATTTGAAACAGAGGCCCCAGTCCAGTAAAGCACTTAAATATGAAATGAACTTTAAGCATGAGTAATCCCATTGAAGCTGACAGGACTATTCACTTGCTTAAAGTCAAGCAGGTGCTTATTATTATTTAATATTTGTATTGCAGTTGAGCTGCAAGAGTCCAATCATGTAGCAATTCCCCATTGTGCTAGGCACTGAACATAATATAATGCCCTGAAAAGCTAACACTCTAAGTAAGTGTTTTAGAACTTCTGTATCAGAACTTCTGAGAGACCATGAAATTCTATTGTGCTTGGCCCAAGCATATAAAGGAGCAGTGGAAGAGAGTTCACCTGTTCAGTGGCAAGAGAATCTGGCTCTTAATCTACCATTTTTCTTATAGATACAACAGCAAATTAAAGCCATATGTATAAACTCTCCCTGTCCTTTGTACAGCATGGCTAAATAAAAGGAAAGACCAGGCGAGATTTAAACATGCTGATTTTACTCCTATTTCATTTAACCTCCTCAGAGACCTCTGAAAGAAAAGGCCTACCACAGGGCAAGCAGTTGTGACAAGGGAGATCAGGCAGGAAGTTGTCTCCCCTCTACTCATGTTGCTGGAGCAGGAGACTCGGTTGCAAGTCTCCAGTTGGCCCTAAGAAGTTGCTTATTCTGAAGAAATACCAAGAAATACTTGTTATGCTATTCAGTGCAGGGATCCTATAAGCAACTGCAGAACCCTTCCAAGAGTGTTCAGTGAAGAAAGGATTTACATAAATCCAATAAAATAGCTTACATTGTGTCATCATGTGATAACATTTCAAACTAGCTTGTGGAAAATACTTCTTAATAGAATTAGCCAGAGAATTGGATTGCTCAGTATATTTCAGTCAGATTAATGCTAATCTTACAATGATTTGCAATGCGAAGGGAGTTTAGAGAATAAACATTTTGTAACCAGTTCATTACTGGTGTAATTCTATTGATTTCAGTGGCATTACACCGGGGTTGAAATATGTTTGTCTTCCAAAGAGCCTTATTCTGCAGTGCTTATCCCGGCTAAAGTCCTGCTGCTTTTAGGAAGCCAAGGTAATTTTTTGCACACCCCAAAGTATCACTTCTCTAAGCCTCTCCCAAATTTTCATGACAGGCCTGATCTTAGTGGACTAAGAGTGACTTAAGTTCGGGGACTGATGAGATGATGAATTGTTTTACAGGACCACCCGAAAATACTCAAAAAAGTTCTCAGTGTGAACCCCTAAATATTTTGTCACACTCAGATGGTTAAGGTACTTTTGACTACTAGTGCCAGATAAGATTTCAGTAGCATCCCCCCAAAAAATTACACAAATATCTTGGAGAAGAAGAGAACAAAGTCTCCTAATAGTAAGACAGGACACATCACCACCATATACTCAAACCACTCCCTCCAATCCACTAGCATCATCTTCATCTTTCCTGGAATAAGCTTCATCATGCTCACTCTCATTGAAGTCCCAGTCTCAGCTGGGCAACAGTAAAGCAAGGAGACTGTACCATCTGGTTATGACTGAAAAAGTTATCCTCATATACATGTTGAACAGGAGAGGTGTCAGAAGAAAACTTTGCTGTTCACCACATGGAACATCCCTAGATGAAGAAGAGAAATTTCCCTAAACCTCCACCTGGGATCTCTCAAAAAAGAAGAACCAGAACTACTCCAGAGTGGCATCATTCAGTCCAGCTATGGTCTGCAGAAAAGTCAACAAAACCTTACGATCAATGGTATCAAAGCATAAAATCAGCATGGTTGTGTGACCTTTGTCCATCATTCAGCTCATCAACCAACAAGACTAGTGCAGTCTCTAGATGGTGAAAGAGAGATCAAGAAGTCTGGGGACTCAAGATGGCACCAAAATGGCCTTGCCAGAACCCACTCAATAGTCTTTCCCAGAAAAGGAATATTAGGTGCAGTGAGATTAATTGTCAAAATTGCCATTGTCCAAGAGACGTCTTCTTGAGCATGGCCCGAACAACTGGGAGGGTGAGCTGGTATCTGGGTGTCCTATGGAGAAGCACTAACAATATCAACCAAAAGCAGATTTAATACCATTCTGCTTGATTTCACTAGCCAAGAGGGGCTACTCACGAGAGGTTGGAAGTCAAAGCTCTATTAGCACCTCTAAGAACTCAGTGAGCAATACTGGTCCAAACTCAAATAGAGAAAACTGTTTTTGTTACCATCTCCAGACATGTTTCTGCCACCACAAATAAAGCCAATCCAGTCTGAGTCCAATTGCTTGTGTCCAAATAGGAGTTCCTTACGGTGAGGCAAATCTGAATCTGTTTCCAAGCAGAGATGGGCAGGATTCACCAAGTTGTCAGTCTGTGGCAAGGAGTTTGCAGACATAATGGTGACATAGAAGAAAATTTTCCACAGCCAGGACAGATGTGCAAAAGAACAAGGTCAGCATCATGGCACGCAGGTGCCCTAAGGTGCTGCAAGGCGAGCAGTGTGAGCTCTCCCCTCCAGTCACAGTGCTGGAGAGGGAAGTCAGACAATCAGTCTGCCTGCTGCAAATGACCTGACTCAGAGTGTAATTTCCTCATGCCATCCATTTTAACTGTTGGCAGGTTACATGTAAACCGAGGCTACATGTTGGGGTTGAGGCGGACGATGTGCAGGAGACACCGTTATCAATGACTGAGTACAAAAGATGTTCATAGAGTCTTATGGGGTTATCAAAACATTTCCAGACTTTGTTGTGTTTGAAGCCTTATTCTGGGTTCAAATTTTGCAGTTTGAGCCCATCTCTAGTTAGAATGGGAGAGTTTCTGATAGTTTAACTATTGAAACTGTTGTTCAGTTAAGTAGCTAGAGATTTCACTTGGAGAAATTTAATTTCCAACTCACTTGCTCTTACTCCAAGTCTTGGCTCACACTCTGATGTACTCATTCCTAAACCTCTGAATGAATTAAAGGCTCAAATAATAAATAATTCTAACTAAGGAACCTGAAAGATTTTTTTTCTGTAGGAAAGATCAGCAACATTCAAGAATAAAATATATAGGTCATTATAAAAAGAGTATGAATTCCATCTTATGGTAATATACCCTGTAAATGGGGGTTGACTGTACTCATACAATACAGATGTTCTTTTGTGTGATCAAGGTTATGCATACTTCACCTCCAAATCAGGAACTTACAAGTCTTTTGGAGTCCTTTACAGTGTTCTCACTAAAAATACAATCTCACTCCAGTCACTCACATCCTGTGTGAAGGAGAAGTCAGTAATAACTCTCAAAACCAGCAGAAGGAGCCTTTGTAATGTATTTTAAGCCAAGCTTCTGTCTTGTCATTTGTCATCTGGACAGTAATAGAATGGCAGTGGTTGGCATGACACTAGAAAGATCAGACAGTTTTAGGGTGTCTGGCAGCTTGCACAACTTCATCATATATATGCATTTGCAGGCTAAGGGGAAAAAAATCTTATTTCCCAGAAACTAAAACAATTAAAAAACAAAAAAAGTAGAAGCAGTAGCTTGCGATAGTCAGCTAGTATCAATAATGCCACTGAGACAAAATCCAACCAGCTCTATCTAAGCTCACACATGCTGTCATTGTTATTATTTTAAAGCAAAGTTCCCTTCCAGCTTCTCTATCCAAAAGGTGAAATCCTGAGATCTCTTTGCTAGTCCTCTCTTTGTTCCTGAGCTGAAGAAGCACAGTGTAGCTTGCACAACACAGGAATGGAAAGGAGTGTTCTGTGTATAAGGATGGACCACAATGCAAGAAAGATGAGGAGTAAGCCTGAACGTGTCAAATTATTGGATATGTAAAGGAAATCCATGATGTTACTTCCTGATCTCAGCTTTGGAAATAAAGCTTAAACATTAATAGATTTCAAAAAATTCCTAAGAAACATTAACTTTTGGGGAAACCTAGTTTTCTCAAGTTACCCTATTTTGCAATAAGCACTGCCTTGAATCAAATAGTAAAAGAAATCTAAGCGTGAATACTAAAAAGGTTCTTTTATTAATTAAGAAATCCCTTAACAAAAAGCTAGAAGAAACAAATGCAGCCACTGTCAAGCACCAGCTGTGCTAGAAGCTTCATGTTTATCTTTTAGAGACCTTGGGTACTAAAATGTGCCCTTCACCCTCTGAGACTGGGCATGAATATTTCAACAAAGGGAATTCTGAAAATACTTCCTTTCCTCTTTTGAAGAGAGAGTTGGGAGGGGCGGAGGGAGAGAGAGAGAGAGAGACACTGTGTGTGTGCTCGCATGTGTACTTTAACTTTCAGACATTATTTGTTATTGTAACATTATTTGTGAATGGGATTTGTCTTCATATCTTCCATGCACCTTTTTAAAACTAATTCTTAAGGGACGGCAGATAATGTACTTGCAAATGTAACACTTCTGATTGCAGTATTGATGATTCAGCAGCCTGTAGAGGAATAATTACTGTGGGAGCTGATTGGAAAAAATGTGCTTTGAAGCTTTATCAGACCTTTTAAAAATTTGCTAATATGTTTTCCCTAGGTTGATACAGATTTCCCCAAAATAGAGCAGGTTAGAAATTGAGGCAAATATAACAAATACCTTTGCAGCCTGTGCACATGCGAAAGTCCCATTGATCTCAGTGGAATTTTTGCATATGGAAAGAACTGTTGGGTTGGGCTGGAACCAAAGTGTATATTTGAAAAAAAAAAAGATATTATGAGAAGATTTAAACGTGTTTAGAGTGCAACCGCCACGTCTTTCTGCTCAGTTGCTGTCCTAATCCAGACAGATGGGCATCATAAAAGTGAACTAGATCAAAGAAGCCTATTAAAATCAAAAAGTGGAAGCCACCACACTATTATCTACCTTAAGTATTTTTATTTCTTTATTTTTTTTCAAATCTGTCTGGAGGAACTAAACACGAGAGAATGCTACATCTAAAAAGAATGTGTGGGGTACAAGAAAAGTTGATGCTAATTATTACTTTACATAGCTCCTGTCATATTTCAGCTCTCCGGTATTTATACTCTACCTGTGGCTTCTGAATTGCTCCAGGCTCTTTTCTCACATTTGATTAAGGCATCACACGATGTCCTGACTGTGATATGGCAGCTGGCCCCAGGCAATTTAAAACAAAACATAAAGGTGCAAGTGCACCTGCACATACACACACACGGATTGCACTGACACCTTAGAGCCAGTCTTGAAATGGATGACAGATGTCCAGTGATGCTAGGTCTCTGGCTGAGCCCTGAACACTACTCCAACTGTACCTTTTACTGACTTTTTTCAGCAGTGTATGAACTCTAATAAATTAGCTGTGCTCATATTTCTGGTTTAAATGTGGTTCATTCTTTTGTGACTTTGTGAGCCTGTGTTCGATGCCCAAGTGGCTCTTTGGTTGTTGTAGGCTGAATGCCACTTCTAGACAGCGTTAAAGCTTTTTTGCCTAGCTATCAGTGCATGCCGGTGCTGAACAGAAAAATTATGAATTCATAAAATGTACCAGCTGCTTAGAATTAAAAATTCTGCACCACCATGATGTAATCATTTTGCAGTAGATCTGCATGATTTTTTGTCTTTTGCTGATACAAAAGGTCTCTAAATCCCAGGAGTCTAGACGTAGTTCTGTAACCCTGACCGACATGAATAGGTGCTTGCTAAAGCTATGCAAATACTGTGAAGCGCTATTTGCTGACATGGGTTCACTTTCATGTTGATGGTATCTGTGAACCTTTTCATTCACTTTTCATAAATGTTAGTGATGCTATTCACACGACTATTGGTGGAAAGGAATAATGCTATTCACACGACTGTTGGTGGAAAGGAAAGATATCATATATACATATAAGATATCACATAATCCAATATGTATTCATGCTGGAAGTCTTTGGAGAGCTATCCTGAAAGCTCTTGTGGGTTAGCAAATCATACAATTGGGGAACAGAAACAAGACCATGTGACCTAGATGACCAATAGTTCTGCCCAAATAACAATTTCTAGAGAGTGAATACTTGATGAAATAGCTGAAGTGAATATTTTATTAGCAATAAAGAGGATGAACTGTGTTTACACATTACATTGCTATTATGTCAAATAATGAGCAAAGTAACTCAAATCGAAGTTTTTGTGTAAATAATGCATGAAGAGAAAAAGAAGCTACATTTGACAAATAAATTGTTCACTACATATAACGTTTGTTCTTACATGAGAGGTGCTATTGACTTTAATGTGCTCACTCGCCTCATCACATGAGTAAGGATTTGCAGGCTCCAAATGTGTTTGTAGATTAAATTAAGATTAAGAATGAAATATTTGGGAATTAACACTGAAACCGGAAAGGGAAAGCATAGAAATATCATTTGTTTGATCAAATACTTACATTTACTTGCAGCCCACTGTGTGATAGATATTTATAACGTCAGTCTTAACATGTCATATCTCTTACACTGACCTCGACATCATCTGCTCTCTGCAAAGGTTTCTCAAATTCATACAAACCATGTAAAATGAAACTCTAACCCTGGAGGGCATAAAGTTTACCAATAGACAGTAGCCAAAATTCTCAAACTTGGGTGCCTAAAGTTAACCGCCTAAATCCGTGTTTGGGCACTGTAGTGAAGTGAAGACGCACCAGTGCAGCACCTCCTGCTGGTCTTCCTGGGAATTAGTTCTTGTCCAGATCAGAGCGCCCTCTGTTGGCCAGTGGCTCACCTGCCTTAGGCCCCTGTGTCCCTCCCGGACCCCGGTACCCTTTACATCAGGGTTCTGCCCCAGCAGTACCCCCACACTCTGGGTCTCCCCTCCCAGGGGAACCCCCAACCCTCTAAACCCACCTTGCCTCAGGGGCTACTGCCAGTCATCATCTAGCCCCCTTTCCCTGGGGCAGACTGCAGTGTGTAATGGCCACTCATCATTGGCAAGGAGGTTGGACCATCTGCCTCTGCCTAACCCTGGGCTGCACCTCTGCAACCCCAGTACTTGTGTAGGCCTGCAGCCTGGGGGTTTACCAGACTGGAGCTCCTTTGCCCTATTTCCCAGCACTGCTCCAGTTTCAGGTACTGTACGTTTCCCAGTAGCTAGGCCCTCTCCCTCCAGGGCTGGGGAGCGAGTCCTCCAGCTTCTGGCCCCCAGTCCTCCTATCAGGGCCAGTTGGGCCCTAACTGAACTGGCCACAGCCGTGGCTGCTTCCCCAATCAGCCTAGCTTAGCTGTTTTGACCCCTGTTCTCCAGGAGTGGGGCAGTCGCCCCACTACAGGCACCCAAATAAAAGTAGCCTGATTTTCAAAGGTGCAGAGTGTCTACAATTCCTGTTGATTTAAATTGTACTTAGCACCTCTGAATATCAGGCTACTTTCATCTGGGTGCCCAAATATAAATTTAGGAGCCTAAATTGTAGCACCCAGGTTTGAAAATTTTCACCAGTGTGTTCCTTGTCTTATGCCATTCATCAACCATCCCTGGTTCTGCAAACAAAACAAATGGTAAACCATATTCTAAATTATACAGTATATACACCTCTACCCCGATATAACGCAGCCCGATATAACACTAATTCGGATATAACGCGGTAAAGCAGCGCTCCGGGGGGACGGGGCTGCGCACTCCGGTGTATCAAAGCAAGTTCGATATAACGCGGTTTCACCTATAATGCGGTAAGATTTTTTGGCGCCCGAGGACAGCATTATATCGAGGTAGAGGTTTATGTATTCTTTTAGGGTTTGATCCTGTACCTATTACAGCTAATAGCAAAGCTCCTACGTATGCAGGATCAGCCCCTGAGACCCAAAGAACGGCTGTATTGGTAAGCCTCTGAGGCTGGTGATGGGGATTTGTATCTCCATCTCCCCTTGCCAACAAATGGGAGCCAAGTTGTTAACATTTAGTACACCCGAAGTGTACAGACTTGGAATCTTGACAGGTTTTTAAAAATTGTACTTAAATTAGGTATAGAATCTCCCTGATGATCCTTGAAGTTACATCATCCACATCTTTAATAATGTTATCCTGATAGGTACTGAGAGAATAACACAAAATGCCAGGAGAAGCAACATTAGATTATAGATCAACATTTTATTGCAGGTTCAAATTAACACCATAAATTGCATTGAATCAATCAGACCAAACACATTTCCAGCATTTTCATGCATTAAACCGAAGTACAGACTAGTTGGTTTATCTGCTCTGTACTGTACAGAGAGACCAGGTGGGGGAAGTAATATCTTTTATTGGACCAACTTCTGTAGAGGCAAGAGATATTACCTCCCCCACCTTGTCTCTCTAATATCCTGGGACTGACTCGGCTACAATAACACTGCATACATTGTACTGTACAGACATTTTACAGAGTAAAGTCTTAAAATGTTTAACTACCTTAATCCCCCATTGTACTTCACATATTTGATTGATTTCCAGTCATTTCATTCAGTCCTGACCTTGCTGAGTTAGTTATTCCTGCAAGCTCATATTGAATTAATCTGTTCTTAGTTGCTGTTCTGTACATACCTGAGCAGCCAAAATATTTTAATGTTACCTAACTGTTCCCTACCAAGTGCCTATATTCTGCTTCATTCATTGTTGCTGTTATGTGGATAGTGCTGGTGGTGGTTGTGAGTTTGCAGGGCGAGCAGTTTGAAAACACATTTTTTTACTAGTAAATTGAGCATATGTAGTGCAGAAAATATTGAGACAATAAACATGACCCCACAATGCTCTTTTTACAGAGTTGCTGGGAAGTAGTTTAACAATGGGTCAATTTGAAGAAAGTTAGTGATTCTCCAACACAAACTTCCTTTTGCAGGGCATAGTACTGAATATTTGAAAGTGCGGTAATCATGACCCAATCACAAGAGACAATCGACATCAAATTAGAGTAATGCAGTTTCCTTTTTGCTTGCGACAGCAAAGATGGACTAGATGATCCAGCAGGTTCCCCGAGCCCAAAGATCTATGATTTAATTACTGTGATTTTAAGATATATGCTCTAGACACTTGTCAAGATTGTCAGTCTGATAGGCCAGAAGGTTATCTGATTTAGTGAGAACTGAATTTGGTTGGATCTATAGTTCAACCAAAAATACATAGCAAACATATGACTTTACTGTGAGACTCAAATTAAAAAAAAACTTTCATTTATGCTATGATAGAAAAAGCAGGTGTACAAACAATTTGCTTGCTGTGAGTCGCACTAGTAAAGAGGGGAAAGATGGATTGAACAGGGCTGGCGCAACCCATTAGGTGACCTAGGCGGTCGCTTAGGGTGCTACAATTTGCGGGGCAGCGACAGTGGTGGTATTTTGGCGGCGGGACCTTCTGCCGCCTCCGTGGGGGGCGATATTTCGGGGCGGGACCTTCCGTCGCCTAGGGCGGCAGAAAAGCTGGCAGCGCTCCTGAGATTGAAGACAGATTGCAATGGATGAATTGTAATACTGCATTATAACACAGCAATTCCAGATGTGTTACATTCACGCTAACTAGAATTTTCCCTGCTTAACTTCCTTGTAACTCATATTCCACTTAGTGGTTTAGGACCCAATCCAGTGCCCATTGTCTTCAATAGACCTTTAATTGATTTCAGTGGACACTGAATCAGGCTCTTACCACAGAACTACAAAACTTTAAATTTTTAAGGTCTAATGGCTGTCAAGGTAAGCCAACATTTTGGTCTAACAATATTGACAGTGTCTTTTTAAACTTCATTGTAAACTGAATAATATTTTCTGATGACATTTCATTGTATATTAAAATATCTGACCCCAATGAAAGGCATGTAATGAGTAGTACAATTGTGTGAGTTATACTACACATGCCATGGGGTATCTTTCTGGTCCACGTGACCTCTCTCTCTGTATTCCAAATCCCTTCTCAAATATCATTATTTCTGCAAAAACCCACTAAATTAAAAGTGCATATCCTCTCTGAACGTTTTCATTATCATTTGTCATCAAAAATGGCAACAGTGGGATAGATCTGAGAAGTTCCATGAGCTTATCTTTGTGTATCTTAAAATAATTCTGAATAAGGGAACTAACTCTTTTTATGCGTTTAATTTTAAAACACTATGGCCTATGTCTGAAATATTACCACAATCATCATCATCTTTGTATGACTGATGTGTAGATGTAGAGCAACAATTATAATTTTACATTCAGATGGTTAAACCAGATAATTGCGTCTGGAGGAGCAGATTGTATTGCTGTGATGCCTCCTTCATATTTGTGAATCGGGCATCAAGTTGTATATGTTCCATGGTCTGTTATGGATCTCTGCAGTCGCACACTGGAGGGTCTTTCATTTTCCATTTGTGCAGCAAGCGTCTGCATCTGCCATGGTTTGTGTGGATGCGGTTTAGGGTTGCCCATGAGCTTCATGAGAGATCGAAGCCAAGGATTTTCTGCATTATTTGTGACCTCTTGTGAACTCCATTCGGCTTTCCAAGCTTCATCAGGGTTGAAGTTGCATTGTTGAAGGTTAAACGCGTGAAGTTGCATTGTTGAAGGTTAAAAGGGCTTACGCAACTTCAAGTGGCAGAGAGGGATGTTGTTAAGGTCCTAGTGGATGGAAGACATTTGTTTTCCATGATCCTCTGGGATTCCTGAAGGGCTGTGGCATCACTATGAATGGATGAGAGAATAATATGTGACAGCACCAGCAGCCAATGTGTTGGGGTCAGCTTGAGGGTTCCAGTGATCCACCTCCTTGCAATGTTCAGTTGGACATCAACAAGTTGAGTGTGGCTACTTCTGGTCCATACCAGTACATAGTAATCATACATTACCACAATGTGTGCATGTCTGAGAGTGAAGATTGTGGTTATTTAGCTAGATGTGAGAAAAATAGGGCAGAATTTCTAAAAGGGAGCACCTGCAAATAATTTTATTGCAAAATCTGGCAAATATTTTTCTTACAGAAATTATGTAGAAAACTTATTTGTCCTTTGAAGACCTATTATGCATAGAATGAACACTAAATTCAATCACTAATGTGTGAGAGCGCAGGATTTTAGTCCTGCTTTAAATGAAAATCTCGACTCACCTTAACTATGGAATTAGTAGTGGCACCTCCAATACATAATAAGGCCAAATCCTGCAGCCTTTTGCTCAGGCAAAACTTTCACTGAAGTCAGTGGGAGTTTTGCCTGGGTAAGGATGCTCTAAGGTGCTTTCACTTTTGACAGCAAAATGTTTTCCTAAGGAATAATGGAATCATACGTATTCACAGGGGGAGATTTCTAGCACATCTCTTGTTTATGTATATTTAATATTTTAAAGCTGTATAAGAGCAATCTGAAAATGTACAGCACTGAGGAGACCCGTTTAGCAATGCCTTCTGCATTTTCCTGCTTTGTTTGGTGGTTGGGGGGCGGGGAGAGGAGGAGTTCAGCAGCATAATTATGGTAGGAATAAGGAAAGCCGTGGTGTATTCTTGGTCCAATTCAATAGATCCCAACACTTTGCTAAAGCACTGCAGTGGATCAATTGGAGTTAATTATTTTACAAGATTAACCTGCAGATAACTGCAGTACATCAAAGTAATGTGGAAGGCCTGCCTTACAACACAAAAGGAAAGAATTTCAAAGTTAAGTCGGAAATTATGTGTTTGCAATCCCTCAACTCACCCCCTTGCAACTAAGTATTGCAGCACAAAAGAGACCTGTTGTAAGATCAGTCGCTGCTTAGTGGCCCCCCACCCCCGCATCAGCAAGGAAAAGCTGATTAAGGGGAAGTTATGTAGCATCAACTTTGTATTGTTGATGGATTCATGGGTTTAATTAGAAACCAATTCTGTGGGATGGCTGATTTCAGTGAAGCTAATTGCAGAGTAAGGTGCAACTCAGCATGAGTATGTGTCTGAGAATCAGGCCACAAAGGGCAGCTATATTGATTAGGATGGGGTCTTTTTACATCATAACTTTTCAGGTTCAGACTGTGCTTTATAGGTGACCTGCCCAAAAAAAACCCCCAAAAAACAAGCAATGCCTTGTGCCCTTTTTTGCTACTTTATGGTTTATGCAGAGGGGCTGAGAATTTTACCAAAATATTTGTTTTACAGTGTATATATATTAGAAACTCAGGTCTTGTTTCTCCCAGTTTTTCTTGAAGGACTGTATGGACATTGAGGGAATAAAATGTACTGTGGACCTTATCCAAAGCCTGTGGAAGTCAGTGGAAAGATATTCATTGACTTCAGTGGGTTTTGGATCAAATACCACAGCATCACAAGTACCATAGAAGTAAAAGCAGATTAACTGAGAAAGGAAGGGATTTTTATTCAGACTTTTTGTGTTTGTAAGTACCTGTTTAACTCAAATATCCCATAAACAAGTTGGAGAGAATCTCTCTTTGTTAAAGATTCATCTCCTCCGCCCAGCTAAGAGTTGCGAAATCTCTCACAACAGTTCTCAGTGTGCTCCAAAGAGACCTCCTGCAACTACAGTAAGATTAGATTTGATATTCTTAATATTTCAAAGGTAAGAAACAAGGAGAAGAAAACATATTGACTTTAAAACAATCAAAACTTTCCAGGCTTTCTTTAAACATTACAAAGAAGAAAAACTAATCACAGGTAGATTATTTACTGGTGTTGGGATTCTAATCAACATCTTTCTGCAGTCTAGTTTAGAAGACTGTGTTTGCAGCGCCATAGGGATCAGGATTAATTTGTTATTCTCATCTTCAAAAGAATAAAATAGCATTTGTTTAACTTGCTACCTGCATAGTACAAATGATTTAATTGGATTATGTATACACACACTCAACACCTCTCTTTTACAGTCAGTGGGACATATCCTCAATTTATGTAGATTGTTGTAACTCCATGGAAGTCAATGGTGCTAAACAGTTTACACCAGCTGAGGATCTGAAAAGACATAATAAACACAATAGAATTAACAATCCCTACTAGTCTGGCTGCTGCTCCTTGATCTTGCGAGAGTCTATTACATTACAAGGTCTGCTCTCCACCTTGCTGAAACCTGGCTGTGTTTATAATATAGCACTTATTCACTGAATGTGGTAAACTACGATATAACATTGTGAGTCAGGCCAGGTCTACACTACCCCCCTAATTCGAACTAAGGTACGCAACTTCAGCTACGTGAATAACGTAGCTGAAGTTCGAAGTACCTTAGTTCGAATTAGTTCGAACTTACCTTGGTCCACACGCGGCAGGCAGGCTCCCCCGTCGACTCCGCGGTACTCCTCTCGGCGAGCTGGAGTACCGCAGTCGACGGCGAGCACTTCCGGGTTCGACTTATCGCGTCCAGACTAGACGCGATAAGTCGAACCCAGAAGTTCGATTTCCAGCTGTCGAACTAGCGGGTAAGTGTAGCCAAGGCCTCAGACAACAAAAACAAGAAAATGCAAAGTTTGAGTTGACACTCTGTGTCTTACAAAAAGAACAGGAGTACTTGTGGCACCTTAGAGACTAACAAATTTACTTACATTCACCATTGTGCCTATAGCAGTATTGTAGAGATCTCAGACTAGTGAGTGCAACGTTGCATATTATGGGTCAGACACAGCCCCATCGATCTCATGGAAAAACTTGATTTTCGCTGATTGTGGACCTACCAGCAGTTCCCGATAATGTAGCCACATTTTACCATACAGTCATAAACATTGCTCTCTCTTTCGGTAAACTCTCTGTGAAAACTTGCCCTCATTTAAGCCAATGAGAGTTTTGCCAAAAAAAAAAAAAAAAAAAAACTGTGTCAGCATTTCAACCTCTGCGTTTTGGCACTGAGAACCCCCAAAAGGAGTTGAGTTGTGGGAGCGGTGGGTAATGAACAATTCATTAAATCTTGAGCTCTGGAGTGCCACAGCAGGGTCTAACATGGGCATACTGATACCTGCTAATTGAAGTCTCTCAGTGCAAGTATTTATATTCAAGAGCACGCATTTGGAATAGTTGCTAGAGAATTTTTTATTCACTAATTATTATGGCATTTTATTGACATATATATCATGCATGCAACATTTCATAAACTGCAGCTCTTGTGTATTAAAGAATGACAATGAAGCCACTTGGCATTCTCTAACAAAATACTTAATTTGTCTTAAATGCCGCTTAAGTAGTTCTAGGAATCCAATGCAACTATCAGCTGTCTCCCAACTCAGAAACATATGCAGACTCTTACAAATTGCAACAAAGTGTTGCCTTTTAGAGTTTCCCAGAACAGGTATGTGTTGTTCTAATTATGCCATTTCCAAAAATCAGTTAACTCTTTAATTCCTGACTTAAAAAAAAAAAAAAAGCACATCATAGCATAGCACATCAATAGCAAGTCCTGGAACTCATTTTTAAAAAAAAAAAAAAAAAGTCTAACCTCTTAGTGTCAGTAAATACAACTTGTCTGAGAGTCTAGCCCAGGATTATATGATTTTCCCATTTTTTTTTTATTTTAATTTTTTGAAAACATTTGACAGTGATCATCCCCTTAACGACTGCGTTTCTTATATAATGGGAACACTGACAGATCCTTTGCTATAACAACGCTGATGGGCTCTGCCTCCACAAAATAGCTAGATATTGAAACTAATGTACAAACCTATAATTAATTATTATTTGAGTTAACGTTTGGAAAGCTGGTAAAAATAGGGATGACAGAAATGGATTAGATGTCACAGTTTTCATAATAAGAATTCCATAGCATTAGGAATAGGGAGTTAATCGATTTTCCAACATACTTGTTACCAATCCAACAGTATTTCCTTGGCATATCTGCCATATAAAGTAAACTAACTTAAAATGAAACAATAAGAAAAATAATAATAAAAATAGAGAACGAGAGAGAGAGAGAAAATTGTGTTAAAACACACCCCTTGCCAGAGATTTGTGTGTAGATAAATGTGCTGAAACCTAGCTTGACCTGCTGGGATTTGAACTAAAAATAATGGCCTGATTCACTTTTACTCCCACCACTTTTATAACAGGTAACTCCACTGAGTTCAGTGGATCTACTCACAATTTAAGGTCCTGATCCTTCTCAGATAGAAATGAATGGCAAAATCTTGGCCCCAGTGAAGTCAATGGGAATCTTACCGTTCATAACAATGGAGTCAGGATTTTATCCAGTGATTTAAGTCAGAGGACTTATAAGTACTCTATAAGTACTGTGCGCTAGCCCACTGCACCACTGGAGCCCACATAAATAATATATGGAGATATCCCATCTCCTAGAACTGGAAGGGACCCTGAAAGGTCATTAAGTTCAGCCCCCTGCCTTCACTAGCAGGACCAAGTACTGATTTTGCCCTAGATCCCTAAGTGGCCCCCTCAAGGATTAAACTCACAACCCTGGGTTTAGCAGGCCAATGCTCAAACCACTGAGAAAGAATCCCTACAACAGTAAATGTGAAAGGAGGGTCAAGATCAGTAGACTACTTTTTTTTTTTGTAAGCAAAAATAGTTCTGAACAGTCCAGATTTTAGGAGGTTTATCTGGAATTTGGGGGGGGGGGGGGGAAGGTCCTGTACGTTTGGTAGGCTGAATCATGTTTGAATCAGTTTCTGTAAATGTTCTTGGATGTCCTTTCTTGCTATGTCAGCAATTTTCCTATCAAAGGATAAAGAGGGTTTTGTATCATCATCAGTCAGGGTTATACTAAAAAACAAAACAAAACCCTTGACTGTTAGTTCTTCTGGACAGAGCTGACAGTTAAACTGAGTAGGACAGATCTTCAGTTGTTATAAACAGTCTCAGCTCTACTGACTTCACTGGAACTATGACAATTTACAACAGCTGAGGATCTGCCCCACTGGGTCAAATCACACTCGCCTTTCTCACACAAAAGTCACATGCCAGTCAGTAAGAAATTAAGGGCAATTATTCATGTGCATAAGTATTTTCAGGATTGGAACTTAATACTATACCCAGCAATGTACAGAGTAGATGGAACAAAGTATAAAAAAATCTTCAATAAATAAAAGTTGGCTCTAGATTTTCATCATCTAGCAAAATGGAAGGAAACTATTCAGAATTTGATTCTTTCCAGAGCTACACAGAGCTCTTCAGGTTTGTCTCTGTGCAGCTCAAAAGCTTGTCTCTTTTACCAACAGAAGTTTCACCCACTTTGTCTTTCTAATATCCTGGAACCAACATAGCTGCAACACTGCAAATTACATCCTTTTGGGACTCACCAGATTGTGTTCTAATTCCACACCGGGATAGTCTTCTAAGCCTACAACCAAACTTGAGTGATTATATTCTGCCTACTTATATCCCGCATGCACTGTGAATGAGATCTGATGTTTTTCATAACTTTCTGACCTTTACTGTTGTGAGTAACATGTTTCAGCCCAGAGATGGCCGCATTCCTGTAGTGAGTAAAATGTTCCTTATACAGCAACTCCCAATTTCAATGAACCCCAGTTGACTGAAATGCTCAAATAACTGAAGGTTGTATATATGCATTGATGTTTAGTGCAGTTTTAGTGTTCCACAGTCCCAGTATCTGCTTTTTTACTTGTGGTTTGCTCTAGTATTTTTTGCACATCATGGACCATGCCAAGAGCTGCATTTAGAAAACTTGCACTTACAGCTCCCTAGCATGTTCTGGCTTTTTGCTCAAGTTATTTGTTCTGTTTGTATTGTTCTGGTCAAACCAAGCAGAATGCCAAGTTGCTTAAATAGGAATTGAGTCAAATGTTGGTGTGTTAGGTAAGGAAACTGGCTGCAAAGAACGTTTCCCGTTCTTGCCATGTTTGATGTGAGTTCTTGCCATTTTGTTTCTCTTTAGTCAAAGGACACCAAAACAGTAAAATCTTCAAAAGTTACTTTGAGACAGGGTCCTAAGTGCCATAGTTGCAAAGGTTTTAAAGCAGCTAAAGATGCAGATAGGTGCTTAATGTAATTTTCAAAAGCTCTTAAGAAGGTTAAGGGCCTGCCTCCCAATTGGGACTGTTTCTAGTCAATTTCATTTACTGGTTTTCCTGGACTAACCTAATACTTCAATGTTTAGGTTGTAGCTATTTCAGAGGAATGCTTAGATCTAACAAAAACCCAGTATTTTTGTGTGTTTGTGTGTGAAGAGACAATAACTTTATAATAATAAATAACCTGACAGTTTCCTTATAAATTAATATAAAAACTCTGCTATGGTTTGGGGATATTCAAGGCAGAGCCATACCATTTTAGAAAGATATATACTGCGGAGAAAATCAACCAGCCTACCGAATTGTAAAACAATCATCTGAAGTGATTATTACCACTGCCTAGGACCACAGTGTTATTACATGCAATGACTTTTTAAAATACATTTTTGTAGGTCCAGGCACATGGAAACAAAAGTATTCAGCACTCAGATACAGAGCAGAGGCAGAAGTGTTTTTAAACATGATATAATTACTCCCCAAATCGCTTGAAATCTGCATACATGTATATGCGTGTGAGGAGAGTTGATTGTGTTAATAATGTATAATGGATACCATTACTTTATGATTTGTACTGTTTGCTTAAATTTTAAATATAGATTATTACTGAACAGGTACAGATTTAAATAAGAATTGTGGGGCTCCATTGTGCCAGTAATGTCTAGTGCACAATTAATCAGAGTGCAGAAGTTAGTATAAATTGTTTCTGCAGTTAGGGGGATATAATGATACTCTGCATTTCAACCAACCAAATATCTCAGAGTGTTTTCCAGACTTTAATTAAGTAAGCCTCCAAATGCTCTCTTATCCCCATTTGCCAGATGAGGAAAATCAGACCAAGAGCAGCTACATTTTCAGAAGTATTTGGATGCCTCTAACTGTAGCAACAAAACCTGCATCATCAATGGCCATTTTCAATGGTGTTGCCTGAACTGTTGGAGTTCAGCTGGTTTGAAAATCAGGTCCTCAATCAGTGTCTAAAGTTGTGCACTCAGAGTTAGAGTGCTTTTGGTATTTGGGGCCTAGAAAATCTGTGGTAGAACCAAGATTTCCAGACTCTTAGTCCTCTGTCTTAATCACATGATCATTCTTCCTCCATATATTAGATTCTAATCTGATTGGCTGCGATGTTCCATTTGTTGTATGATTGAGTGATAACTCTTCAGTAACACAGGAGTATGTATAATAAAGATACCCCATACCCATGCAAAATGAAGATGTTTATAGAGGGTGACACTTATTTCCAAATTTTTTCATCAGTACTTTTGTTGTTGTTGCAATTATATCATATTTGATTATTATAATAAGAAGAATGCACCATAGTCATCTCTGAGCTAAAATGGCTGTAGTTCCCATTTAATCTAAAGTGAATTGCTCCTGCTTATGCCAAGACTTGATTGGACCCTAACAATGTATTAATACAATATATTCATCTACAAGACAGTCTTCTGTTTCACATTGTTCCTTAGGGAGAATAGCTCAACCCATCTTGGCAGGCCCCAAACTTTCACAGAAAATTCCCATTTGCTAGGAACATACTGCTCTGCCAGAACACATTGAAGTCAATGGCAAAACTTCTGTTGATGTCAGTGAGGCCAGGATTTCACCCATTGTCTGTAATTTGCAATAAATAAATAGCAATAATAGAGCAACAATCTTGTATGCTGACTCCAGCAGTAACCAATGCAAGAGAAAGTGTAACTCTGTAATGTACCATAACTCCCCTTAGTGTACCAAGAGAAAATTTCTTCCTGACCCCAGGAAGTAATCGGTTTTTGCCATGAATCATGGGGGTTGATAGCCCTCGTTGATTTTTTCCTAGCTAGTGTAATTGCATTTGCTATTCTTAGTCATATAAAAGTTTTACTCTCTTTTGAAAACCTATGGAGTTATGTTCATCAGTAATATTCTGCATACACGGCACAAACATATTTCTTCTAGCCTGTGTCATTTGTGTTGCTTTTTAATTTCATTGTATGCCCCCTTGTTGCATTATAGGAAAGGGTAAATATGAGAGCTTGACTAGTTTGCTCTATCCCTATTCATAATTTTAGCATACTTTTACTATGTGTCCTTTTGACCTTCCCTTTCCCAAAGTAAGTAATCCTGTAATGTGCTCACACTCCCTCTTCCTCTTTTGTCACTGTTCTTTCCCATTGACTCCCTTTATCTGTTGCTCCAAATCCATCCTTAATTCCCTTTCATTTTGCTTCTATCTTCACTATCGATGTATCTGTAAGCTGTCTACTGTAAAATTAATCAGGTTAGCTAATCAAAATCCTGGCATTAACATAAAGTTCAGTTAATTGTGTCTCCTCTATTTTATGAGGAAATATCGCTAGAAGAACTTTGTATTCTGATTAGCTGAAAGGTTCTTCTTGTAGTAAAAAAAAAATTAAGCAGTAAGATACAATAGACAGTACATTTCTTGGCAACTATAGCCTGCTTTGGACTGTGTTAAGAGAAGCATAATAACCGCTAGAACTACACTGCCTGGAGTTCTCCCTTGCAATTAAGAAATGGAAATTACAAAAAGGATCAAGTCAGCCTTGTGCATTTCGGGTGAGTTTCATTCCAGCAGATCCCGCCCAAGCCCCTTGCACTGTTGTGAATTTTGTCATTACTTTGTATTATTGTCATGAGTACAGTTCACTGACAATCAGAAAGCGCCATGTGTGTGTTGTGTCACAGCCCTTTTCTAATCCATTATTTGATGTTACAGCTGGAACATTTTATCTAATTATAAATCGTTAACGTCTCCACTTCAGGTAGACAGTGCTCAAAATTCCCCAGTGTCCCAGATTGCTAAAAATTGCCTAAATTGTGCCGCTCTGACCATGTGGCAGAATCTAGATCGTATTTAGTTAGGTAAGGTTTGGGTAGAATATGGTATGACCTAGAACTCATTAAAACTCCCTAGTGAAGTACATAAACTATTTGCATTATATAAATATTCACACACAAGTAACTGAACTCCCAGAGACCTGTCCCAGGATAGACTGGGCTTACTGTAAAACCTGGGAAGGATTATCTGGGAGGCAGTCTCCTGGGTTGTCCAAAATCCTGGTGAGGAATAAGAGGGATGTCTCAGGCTATTACACATCTCACGATATCAGGGGGTAGCCGTGTTAGTCTGTATCTACAAAAACAACAAAGAGTCTGGTGGCACCTTAAAGACTAACAGATTTATTTGGGCATAAGCTTTCGTGAGTAAAAACCTCACTTCTTCGGATGCATAGAGTGAAAGCATCTCACGATGAGACTTATCGGGTCCCTATCTTCCAAAAGAAAGGCACAGTAATTAATAACAATGCCAGAAGTACTGACTTGGGTGACAGGGGCTACAGGAAGACTGATAATGAAAAAAAAAATACATTAACACCTTTGGACAGAGAAGATACTTTTAGAAAGATTATGACTAGATTCCCCAGTTTGGGGATGAGCAAAGTGCCAGATTCCTTTGAGGATGGAGCACCCATTCTTTTGGGCTTTAATGGACACCAGTGGGTCTCTCTCACCTCTCCTCCATCCCTGACTGCTTTTTCTGTTCCTCTGTCCTAACTTCGATGGCAATAAACAACATTTCTTCCTGTGTGTTGCCGGCTGTGTTTAAGGCTGGCGACACTCAGCCCCCAGCAGAAGAGAAAGAAAATATGTCAACAGAGGCAAGACAAAGGGAAGTGGGGCTGTAGGAAGTGGGAGCCAAGAGGGATAGAACTGGGGTGATGTGGGGAAAGAGACCAAGGCAAATGTGTCAAGGCAAGGGTGGAAATGGGGGCAGAGTCTGATATAGTGGAGAGGGGAAGCAGAGCGCCAACCAGAAAAATGTTGAGAAATACTGGATTATAAGATATGCAGTGTTGTTGTAGCCAGGTAGGCCCCAGGCTATTAGAGAGACAAGGTAGGTGAGTTAATATCTTTTATTGGACCAACTTCTGTTGGTGAGAGAGACAAGCTTTCTAGCTACACAGAGCTCTTCTTCAGGTCTGGGAAAGGTACCCATGTCACAGCTAAATAGAAGGCCGAAGAGAGATAGTTTAGCATAAGTAGTTAGCATATATTGTAAGGGACCATTCCAGGTGAATTGGCCCATTAACACCCATTGGACAAAAAGGGGGGTTAGTGAGTTACAGATTGTTGTCATAAGCCATCAATCTAGTGTCGTTATTAAGACCATGATTTTTAGTGTCTAGCAAAGTTATATAGTTAAGCCTCCGGACTCGTATTTCAGAAGTGTTGTGCAGGTTTCCTTTGAGGATGAGGACTGATAGTTCAGTTAGAGAGTGATCACTTTGTGAGAAGTGTTCGCCCACAGGTAATAGGGTGTTTTTGTCTCTTATCATTTTCCTCTGAGCTCATTCGAGAGCATATGATTGTCCGGTTTCACCCACATAGTTGCTATTGGGGCATTTAGGGCGCTGGAAGAGGTACATACTCCCTTGTTGCAGGGTCCTAGTGTCTGGGCTCCAGGCCGAGCTCAAATGTGTACTCTGCAATTAGCCCCTTAATCTGAGTCAGCTGGCACAGACCAGCGGCGGGTTTAATTGCAGTGTAGACATACCCTATGAGGCCGCAGCTGATTACAATAGGGGACAAACTATACTAACCCGAAACAGAGAACATAGACCAAAGGAAGTAGACTCTGAGCTAAACAAAGACAGAGGTTGATTGAGGAAGGCTGTCCTGCTGGAATCAGAGAAGGGGAGGCATCAACTAGGGAACAATCTTGCCCTGGCTTAGAGGATGGACTAGGTGACTAGTAGCTCTCTTCCATCTCCATTTCCAATATTTCCTCAAAGCATCATGAAAAGAAAAGAGCTGCAGGGTCTTTATACTGACACCTTAATAAACATGAGCGGAATGCAGTATTTTCACCTCCGAGAACTGTGCTTTCCAATAGCAATGCCATAGCCCCACGTGCACGTCTGAGCCTACAGAGATAACCTGTACTCATCAGGGCATATGAGATGACTTTGCTATCTGCTACCCTATCTCTCTATTCCCCTGTGGCCCATCATGTAGGCCAACCTACATTTTGTATGCTCAGGGCTATCTCTAGATCTTTCTTTTCCTGGCAAAGTAACTGTAAGAGCAATGAAAACTGCATTGGGATCCAATTCTCTAGAGACTCGGTTTGAAAGGGCCTAATATTCCTCATGAGCAAGATGAGCCAATCATTCACAAGGAGCTTTTTTTATTCTGCAGAGCACCAGAGGCAAATGAACAAGGGAATCTACAGAAATGCATCAGCAGGGAAAAAAAGAGGGGAAGAAAATGTGCTGGACCAACTAGGAGCCAAGGTGCTAGACAGGTAGCCTTCCTGGCAAAGGGAGAGGCACCCAGTCTGGGATCCCCCATCCCTTCCTCTCTCCATTGCTGGATTCTCCTTACTATCTTCCTCCCGTTCCTGGTGGCTCCCCCTCTCTCCCTCCTCTTCACAAATGCTTTCCCTTCCAATGGCTTCAACACCACTTCTTGGAGGGCTCTTTCACCAGTGTTAACATCCTCTCTGCTCAATCCCTGTCACTGGTGGCTCTGCCTCCTCATCCATCCCATGCCCCCCTGCCTCTCCTCACCCGCTCAATCTCTCAGGGCTTCCCTTCTCATAAGCCATTTTCTCCCCTTTTCTTCCCCCTTTCTACCTCCTTCCCCCACCCCTGTAGCTCCACCATCTCTGTCTGTGGTGGTTCCTCCACACGCTGCCTCATCTCTGCAGCTCTCCCCTTTTCCTCACCCCTCCACTCCTGCCTCCCTCCCCCACCAGTAGCTGGAGTTTCCCCTTTGACAACCCTCTCCTTTTATTTCCCCTTCCTGGTGGGGCCCCACTCAACACCTTTAAACCCAGGTGGGTGCCCCACTCAGACACTCTCCCATGGGGGTGGGCAAAGGCATGGTTCCTGGTGGCTCCCTGCTTCTCTCCCCCTCCCCTTTTCTCCCAAATCCTAGGGAATGTCCCTCCCCACCGTATCTGGTGGATCCCCGAACACCCTGCAGCCCCTCCCTCTCCACATCCGCTCCTACCCCTGAAGGGTCTCCTTTTTCTCCTCCCCTTTCAATCACACTGGGTCTTCTTTAACCTCCACCACCCCCACCCCTGCTGTCTTCTCCTCCCCGTCCCTCCTACTCCCCGCACCCATTGTTCGGTCCCCGGGCAGGGAGCGTTCCACACCAGCACCAGCTGCTGTTGCTCCCTGATTAGATCAACCAGCTTCTCCCTCCTCTCTCCTTTTCCAGTCCCCCTTTTCTCCCTTCATCCTTCCTCCCCCCCTCTTTCCTGCCCCTCTTTCTCCCCTCCCACGCTCCCCCTCCCCTCGCCTCCCAGACACACACACACACACACACACACACGGGCAATGCAGCTTTAAAGGCTGGTCCACGTGAGGCTGGTGTGTGTCTATTGATTGCATCTCGGGGCTGCAGCCGAGGCGGCCGAGCGCCAGCGCTGGGGCTTTGCAGGCTGGGGGCTGCAGTTTGCGGGGAGGACCGAAGGATGTGCGGCTTGAATTCAACGTCAGATCAAGTTTGATCAATAACCCCATCCCGGCCCAATTGGAGGAGCCTCTCTGACGGGGAGGGGGGCGATCGTTTTCTCGTCTTTACCCACCATCTTTGGGGGAAGTCCCGCTTTTTGGGGGGGTCTGCGCGTGTGGCTAGGGACAGGGGAGCAAGCCAGCCTCGCAATCCAGGAGCCCTTCCCGGTTGGGGTGAAGAGACAGAAGACAGGGCTTGCAACCTCCGCCGCCTCCTCGCCAGCATTATTCTTATTTCTTGCCTCTCCCGTTGCGCCCATGCCTGTTCTGTCAGTTTCGTTTTAGGAATTGAATTGCAGGGGCTGAAGAAAATGGGGCAACCCGTGCCTCAGACTCTCCTGCTTTTGGTGGCGGGTCTTTTGGGGGAGTCTTTGGGAGGCTTTCCCAACACCATCAGCATAGGTAAGTAAGCACCATCTTTTCGGAAATGGAACTTGAGCTGAGCCGAGTTATTTCATCTCCTTTGCATTTTAATCTGCAACTCTCTTACCTCGAGGCATTAAACCTAGATACGCCCCCCCACCCCGTGGGGCGGGGGAAAGGCAGGGGTCTGGTTAAAGCAAGGCAATGGGTGGGGGTGCATTGCTCTCCTAGATCCCTGGTGGTCTTCGGAAGAGAGGGACTTTCTCTGGGGATGAAGGTGGGAGATTGTATTATCCTTTCCATTGGGCACATTCCTGGAAGTCACCAGCGTGGTTTCTTCTGAAATTGTAAAAACCTCCCAGGATCAACTTGCCTTGTTTTCAACAGAACAGAAATAAACAGCAGTGTGGAAGGACTTCCGTGCCATTTCCAGAGGGCTTTGTGCGCCCTAGGCTGGCACCGTGCGTGGGAGAGCAGGGCAGTGCAACAGAATCACGCAAATAATCAATCTCCTGCCTGCCTGGCTTCTAATGGCACAAAGAGGGGAGCTTTATGAACGTAGTTTTCGTTATTATTTAGCTGTAGGAAAAAGTTCCCTGCCTATGGGCTTTGGGAGTTAAGAGACTCCAAGCCATGCTGAATTCCTCTGTATTTGTTCACCTCAGTACCCAAAGGGAGATTTGATCTATGTTCATATGAAATCATGCCCTAAAGCAGCACACGGTACATGGGAAAAGCAGGGAGGGGGCATGCCCATATTTAGTCCCTCAAATCCACCTTTGGGAACCTAAACAAAAGTGGCCTGATTTTCAAAGGTGCTGCTGAACACCTGCAGCTCCCATTGATTTCAGTGGGAGTTTGGGGTGCTCAGCACCTTTGAAAAGCAGGGCACTTCTTTATTTACACGCCTGTATATGGCTTTAGGAGCCTGGCTTTAGGCACCCAGGACTGACAATTTTGGAGTACATATTTAATATACGCACTATATGCATATCTCTAGCTTCATGCGTTCACTGCTGCTATATATAGCCTGTAAATGTAGCTTATTGTATATTGATATTCCTAAGGAATCCTTTTCAAATCTTTGTCCTTTGGGTTTTTTTTTCACCATAGGTGGACTTTTCATGAGAAATACTGTTCAGGAGCATAGTGCATTTCGATTTGCTGTGCAGTTATACAACACAAACCAAAATATCACAGAAAAGCCCTTCCATTTGAACTATCATGTAGACCATTTGGACTCCTCCAACAGTTTTTCAGTGACTAATGCTTGTAAGTATCTACATGTTTTTCTGTAATTTAGAGTGCTGGTATCCCTGTTTTCATTTTTTTTTTTAATTCTCCCTCATATAGTGGAGCTCTAATTAATATTTGATGTACTCTAGTGCAACAAATGTGGTACTGACAAAAGGTTTAATGGGTTTGCAGCATTGCACAGTTGAATAATACCTTAGGGAAAGTTTTATCACCACTTCTCTTCACCCCTTTAAAAATGTAAATTTTTTGTATTGTTTTCAGAGATGCAATAGACTTATTTATAAAGCCAAGATTTATAGTCTTAGTTTAGCAAATCCCTGCAGATGATACATATCACTTTCTTGTTAAGCATAATTGCATAGTTTGACAAGTAACACCATGTAGGAATAAAACATGGAAAATGCTGTTTTCAAGTGACCTTGAGGGGACAAAGCTAGATGGGCTTACTGGCCTCCTTCTGTCCTAAAATATCTCCCCTGTCCCGTCCCGTCCCCCCGCCCAAAGTCCTGATCAAAACCAATGAGATTGCAAACTGATGAATGCTGTTAGAGCTGAGGGGAGTGGGAAAGGGAAGAGAAAACTTACCATTTTGAAAAATAGCTCTGCACATGCAGTAGTTCCATATAATTTGATTCTCCAGTAGCAATCAATGCAAACTAGAGGCTGGAGGGGAGTGTCTGTGTGTTTAGAAACAACATCCCTGCCTGAAAGTTTGGTGTGTGTTCTGCATTTAGCAAGACTTGTTAAATTACCCATAATAGTGGTTATATCTGAATGAAGTTGTTATACAGTTTTGAACACGGGGAAAGTTTTCTGAAAAGAAAGCATTGTACTAATACACAGTACCACATTGTTATTTGTAGGTTTAAGACCTCATATCTTGAACTGCTAATTTAGAGAGCATTTAATGTGTTTGTTTTGTGATATCGTTTTTGTACAGTTCCTCTCTAGATCTTTATAATTTAAATGCATATTTTGTTAGAAAGGCTGGATGACCAGATCATTAAGCTTCCTCTGGATTTGAAATCTTTGGCCAGAAACTTGACAGTTAGAAAGTATACTGTAAAGAAATTTCTGTGAAATATGTGGATTGCTATTCTAATACATACCCCATGTGCCTCCTTCCTAATACTACAGAGTTAGCCTTTTTTAAGGGGTTTGGGATTAGGATTTACAAATCTAAGATACCCAATTATAATATTTGGTAATGTGTTAAAAAGGCACAAAAAAGTATGTCTGTTCTTTGCATCTTATTTTACTAATCCTATCCTGCCTCAACAGCTCTTACAACAAACATCTGGCTGTTAATCCTTAATCAGTGTAATCCCTTCAAGAGGCTGTATCTCAAATATAGTTTCCTAAATATCAATTATATGGATTAAAACTAAATACATTAAACAGCAAGGCTGATTAATAATTAAATTGGATTTTTTTTTTAAACTTCTATATGTTCCTCTTCACAGATGCCACTAAGATAAGTGGGCCGTGCTCCCTTGGTCAATGGACAGTTTATTATTTAGTCAGTGCATTGCTAATCTTTCCACAGCTAACCATGTTTGAGGGTTGCTTAGCATGTGAAAATTATGGTAATTTAGCAATTTTATGAGTTGGTTTTCTGTAGCAAACTGAAAATGGTGCTGCATATTCTAGGGAACATATTACCGTGTAGTGAAATTTGGAAAAAGTTAAATCCCTGGAAGCACCTTAGTACAGGGAATATCAACTTCGATAGTGTATTGAACAATAACATTTAAGGGTAAATAAATAGAAGAGAGGAAATGAAAAGGTGACCTTGGGTCTGTCTATGACACTGACCTCATATACTGATAGAAGAAGAATATTTACAATCCTACCTTCTGAACACTGAAGGTCCTTGCAGTTACAAATAAATAACTAGAAGGGCTGTCATTCTTCTCAGCTCTGCAAGCAATTATCTTTGAAAGTCGGAATGCTCATACATACCAATGCACTAGGATGAACTAATGGCTCTTCACACTACATGGCTCACATGTAAAACTGTCTGGCCTAAGTATCCCCAATCAGATTGTCGTTCCCTAATGGAGTAGTAGGTAATTTCAGGGGGCAGTGTATTAGTGAAGGAACGTTCCTCTCTCAACATTTTTACTCCTCTTGAAAATGAGAATAAATTGTCTCAAGTGCTGTCACACAACCTTTTTATCGATATCTGCAATTGGCAGGGATCCACATTCGAGAAACCTGCAGTGACTCCACTGATTCCCATCGCCAGTAAGAATCCCTGTGACTGACTTTGTGAGGGGCTGCTGGAAAGGAATTGAGGGGGAAATCAGTGACTGTCCCCTATGTAGTCCAAGCATACTGTGGGTTTTAGTCAATATCCATAAACCATCAAATGCTGTTAACCTGCTGTTTTGAATTGGAAGTATTTGCAGGTAGGGGTGTGTGAGTGAGAGAGTGAATCAAGGGGGCATCCTACTCAGAAAAATGTTTTGATAAGACTATACATCCCACTTGGTGCAGTCTAGTGCATTCTAGAAGAAGAAAGAAAAGTCTCTTATAAATATCTTTACAAGACAGAGATAAAAAGCCACCTCTGCTAGGGGTGATTTAGCAATATCCCAAGGGGGGGAGGAATTCCTTCAGGAGCAAGAAAACCCCTGCCCCAAACTCCCTCTAATCCCCTGTTTCAATTAAAATACTGCATAATCTGGTTTTCTTATATAGTCTCTGTACACCCTGCTTCCATTCTCAGTACTGAGCAGATATATCTACAGTAGCTGTCCATCCATCTGTTTATTTAGACTTATGATATCTGCAGAGAGAGAGAGAGAGAACACTCAACTAAGAATTCAATTTTTCCCTGAAAAAACTGAATTAAAGTTTATTGGTGAAGTTTTGCTGATTTATTACATATTTTAAAATATGCACCCATCCATCTGCAGAGGAAAATACCAGTGGAAAAAGTAACTCAAGCTGTATATAAATAAAAAGCAAGTAAAACACAGACATTAGATCTTTTCTTCAAAATTTCTCACATAGGGAGTTAGTTGTCTTTGTCAAAATAATTTGAATGTAACAGCTGAAATGTATAACTTCATCACTGAAGCATGTTTCAGATTTATATTATAACCTCTGATGGAGTGTTAGCATTAATGTTGAATTATCCTTAAGGTTCTGTAGATCATATTCCCTAGAAATAACCCGCCTATGTCTTTCTGCTCTGCACTTGTAGTGCACTACAATACATTGCTCTAGCCTCTGCAGTGTCAGCTCATTAGCACACAGATCTCATATTCCCTCTCTGCACTGTCATTGCAAAAATTGCTGTTGTACACCTTTACAGCCAACAAATGTGCTCTTGGATTACATACCGTTTGCAAGAAGTATTTAGAAAAGTAAATCCAACCTTAAGGTTATTCACTGTGGAATTTTGTTAGGGAAAGCATTACCTCTAATAAAAATCTGTTGATCATGTAATGGTGATGGTGGGATATGTTAGGGGAGAAAAAGACTTTGATTGAAGAATTTAATTAATCTATACAAAGACTCCCTCTCCCAGCTAAATCCAACCCATGAGCTGCATATTCCTGTCCCATCAATTTTTCTAACTCGTTTCTCATATATCTGCTAGCCCACAAAGTTCCTTTTTATATTATAACAAATTTTGATGTTTAGTGTCCTCTCCACAGGCATTTCTTCTTTAACTAACCAAAGGGAGAGAGTATAATTACCTAATTATCCTAATTTGCCAAGATCCATTGAACTATTTGTTTGGGTACTTCCTTAGGGAGTAACATTTGTAGCTTTATTTGAATATTGTTATTCATTGTACTTACGTTCTTCATAATTAATCTTTAAAATTCAGTCTGACGGGATTTTAGAGAAGGAACACTTGCTTTTTTGTTGCTGCACTAACATTGTAGAACTAGATACTGCAAAGAATGTAACAGGAAACATTTCCTATTTAATTTTATTTATTCCAACATACACACACACTCACTTTCTTGTTAGCTGCTGCTCAGTATTTCTTTTTGCCAGTGGGCAGACAATTTGCTTTCCTCGCATCTGTGCTCTCTTTGGCCAGCTGGCAAAGGACACTGATGCTCAAAGTGGTCAGCTCCCTACTGCCAAAGACTTAAACGTGTCTCTGTAAAATTCTTGCAAACTTTGGGCCTGATACTGGGGGTTTAGCCTGAGTAAAGACTGCAGATTACATCTCTTACTAGCCTGCGTGGGGAATGGAATGAGGGTTGTCTCAGTGTTAAATCCTTAACACAACACTTTAAAATGTGCTTTCAAAATAATTCTGTTCCTAACAGATTAGCAAACAGCTTTAATACTATGGATATTCCATAATTAGGAATCTTTTTATTTTGTGCTCTGTTTAAAACAAAAAATCCCATGTTTATTCAATTGTTAAAAATTAAAAGAGCTGATGTTAAAATTTCTGTGTCTTTGGGCATGTGGGACGATAGCAAAAAGTTGTGTTTGCACTAAAAGTTGTAACCATTTAATGGAAGAGAGTTTGTGATTAACCTTATGGTGATTTTGTTGCCAGCAAAGAACTGTGATATTTTAAAATAAGATTCTATTTTAAAATTAAATTGAAAAACTTCAATGAAAAAGTTTCCTTCTCCCTTTTCAGATTTTATGATTTTATTCAGTTGATTTAGTACAGAAGGGAGGAAAAGTCCAATATCAATAGAATACATATTGATAAAGCTCCATAAGTATGCACAATGCTTTACAAAGCAAGCAAAGAGGCAAACTTACAATCTAAGACACCACAAATGGTCCCCCTAATCAGTTAATTTTCAACTGGAATTTGTACAGGTGTAGAAGTCTGCACATGCATTTCCTTTTATTGGACTGTGAACAAAGCCCCACATGAATGGTCTTCGTTACTCCAGTGGGACTAGTCACATGAGACAGGGAGCTGTAGGGTCAAGCCAAATCTATGGCAATTTTGAAACAGTGGACAGCAGTTCATCTCTAAGAGACTATGGAGATACCCAGATTGGGAGATAAGCATTGGAGAGTTGGTGTGTTAAAACAGATTTGTAAAGGGTAGAGCACTTGGGATTTGATCCAATAAACATTGAAATCAGTGGTTTTTTCCCACTGAGTTCATCAGACATTGGATTAGGCCCTTAGTAACTGGGAAGTGGAGGCTATGCCAAGTGTTGGGTTGTCATGAAAGAAGATGAGAAAGCAAGAGTGGGAGAAAGTGCTATTTTACGTGTAACTTTAATGAGTCGAGTCCTAGTCTTGTGTTATCAATGTATCCGAATGATTTATTTTGAAGTTGCAATGTTTTTGTTTTCTACTTAGTTCAGTTGAAAGTCAAACAGACCAATATCTTTGAAAAGTATTTCTGGTGCATTTAACATAAGTTATTTTGGCTTCATATTTAGATATTTGTTATAGTTTAGACTATATGTCTTAGTGAAACTTTACATGACAATGTGCTAAAGCAGTCTCCAATTTTCAAGCACCAGGGGGATTTTTTTTCTCTTCCCTACGTGTACATGATTTATATGTACTCATCAGGGGGCTGAAGATGTCCCTAAATGTCATGCAGAAATGCTGGGTACTGAACATTATTCCTGTTTGTCTTCAAAATGTTAATGCATCTTTGCCTCATGATGTAGAAATCTAGAACTTAAACTATGAATTTTCCCTTCAACCTTTTAATTTAGTTATTTAACAATGTATACATTCAAAGAACATGTTAGGAAGGCTGAAAACACTATAATGTATGTTACAGGGATCGCAAACTGGCAGTCCATGTTCTGGAGTTTCTATAGTTTCTAGGAATCTGTCCTACGCCAACAAAGTTGTGGGTGGAACATGTATCGTTATGTGCTTGTAGATGACATTTTCAAAGAAAGTCTGTGCCTTTTTGGTTAATCTCTCAGAAATTAGTCATTAAGGGTGAAACTACCCCCCTTTCCTCCCCACACAAAGCTAGACTGAACAGGGAAATTGGCTTTTAATGTTGAAAGGAAGCGCATGTGTGCGTGGGGGTGGCGGGGAAGAGAAAGAGAGACGGTTATGTCAATGAATCCATCCTCAGCTCAGTCTGGGGACAGGGCAGCCCCTTGATGGCTGCTTCTGCAGCCTGTTTACTGAAATGCAGCCACAATCTCTCTCCCCCTTATTCTGGGTTCCCAGCCATTGGCTCCTCATAACCCTCTTCTTCAACCCTTAGCATTTCCTTCCTTGCTAGCATAGTCAGAGCCAGTGCATAGCCCACCATCCCCAGCATGCAGAAGGTGCAGGGGCCCCCATGTGCAAGTTCTCTTACACAGGGGCACTGTGTTGCAAAGGACCTTGCACAGGCACTTGAGCAAAGAGTGAATTTCACTTTTAATGTCGGATAATAGCCCGTGTGAACAGCCTCTTGCTAGAGTGGAGTGACCTCTCTGATCACTGGTCGTTAATTACTTTGCAGGAATATTTGAACATGTAGATATGCTGAAAAGTGTCTTTATTTATATATATATATATATATATATATATATATATATATATACACACACACACACACACACACAGTTTGGTCACTTTCACTTGTACATCATGGGGTTACCTTTGGAGCATCTCGTATTAAAATCAGAATTTGCTTGGGTGCAGTAGAACCTACCCACATAAATTCCAAATGAGAATTTTTAAAAATGCAGAGCTGTATTGTAGCTCTACCCGCTCTCAACCCCCTTTTTGTCATGGTAAAAGTATTGAACCCAGTTAATACATGAAATGTGCGTCCATTCTATGCAGCGCTGTCTGAACGTGTATACATGACCTTCTTTTGTTGTGTTCAGTCTGATATTTTCTATCTTTACTTGAGAAATTGTTTTAGTTAATAATTTCATTATCAATAATTTTTCATACATAAGCATCAAGTGTATGGTTTAAAAAGCAGAACTTCTGTACAGGTATGGTATGGCTCGGTGGCACCACTAAGGCATTTGACATGGGGACTCATGGGTTTTAGGCTTGGACTGCACTGACTTTGGGTAAGTCAGTTAGGCTCTCAGAGCCTCCATTTTGCCATCTCTAAGACAGGAATAATCAGATCTCCCTACATCAAATAGATATTACAAAGCTGAAGCAGTGTCTGATTGTAAAGTACTTTGAAAGCATTGGGTAAAAGTACATTTTACATCTTAATCAGCAGCCCAACCTCCCCCAACCCCCATCCTCAAGTTTGACAAAATAAAATGAATGTTGTGCTTATTAATGTTGTGTCCTCTCCAGAAGAATATGTCCACTGCCTTCTGACAGCCCCAGAACACATGTTCTGGCTGTACAGCAGGCCACCTGTCACTGCAGAAAGCCACAAAGGAAAAATACCCAGTTCCACACCTGGGCTTTGCAAAAGCTCTTCCCACATGCTACAGCTCTGTATTCCAGGTCTGGTCCACATTACTACAGCACTTGCATGGGCTATGAGAGGAGGTGGGAGGAGATCTGTGCTCCAGATAGGGGGCAGCGACACTGCACCCTTTGGGCGGCATTTAGTGTAGACACATACAGTCCCCCCAGCACAGGTAAAAATAACAGTGTAGCTGGTGAGGCCTGGCTTAGCCAATAGAGTAAAGCTGCCTGAAGAGTGTGGGTATTTACTCAAGTACATTACCATGCACAACGTTTTACTTGCCCAAGCTGTGTGCCCCTCCCTGCCCCCGCATCTGCACTGCTGTTTTTAGCACATAGTGTTCCACTGCCTCCCTGCTGCAGGAAAGACTCCAGCAGGCGCAGCAGAGAGAGCCTCTTGCTTTGCCTTTCTCTGCTGCCTCCACCTGTCAGATACTTCCCTCACCAAAGTAAAAGGCTCCAGCAATGGACTGCTGCTGAAGTCATTTCCCACTGACCCCTGCTGCCGGAACTTTTCACTGATACCTGTAGCAACACACTGCAGTGTGGGCATGATGTGCTTCTCAGCATGGTGTGTAGCTATGCATCCACTACAGTCCACCACCAGTGGTATAGTGTAGACCTGTCCTCCCACCACTCATGGAAGTATGGCTAAATTTCTCCACTGGAGAGATGGTTGGCTGTGGGCTTCCCCTGTTCTGCTCTGCTGATGGTGCTATGGGCTCACCCCCATCAGAATCCCACAGCTGCTGGTTTTGGCAGGACACCTGGTACAGCAAATATTGGGGCTTCTTGCCTCCTTTCATTTCCTTGGCTGACTTCTATTTGGCAGATGTCAGCCAGAGGAAAGTACTCTGGCTCTCGTGTTTGAACACTAGTGATGCTTTGGGACACCCCCTGACGTTGCACAGAGTTTGCAACACAATCCCAGGCGAGAAGGCAGCCTGGGGTTGCTGTGTAATTCTAGTGTTGACCTCTGGGGGAAATGACCCTCAAAATAGGGTGTAGAGCAGGGATTGGCAACCTTTCAGAAGTCTTCATTTATTCACTCTAATTTAGGGTTTCGCGTGCCTGTAATACATTTTAATGTTTTTAGAAGGTCTCTCTCTATTATAAATGACTAAACTAGTGTTGTATGTAAAGTAAATAAGGTTTTTAAAATGTTTAAGAAGCTTCATTTAAAATTAAATTAAAATGCAGAGCCCCCCCCCGGACCAGTGGCCAGAACTCAGGCAGTGTGAGTGCCACTGAAAATCAGCTCGCGTGCCGCCTTTGGCACCCGTGCCATAGGTTGCCTATCCCTGGTGTAGAACCTCTGCCAGCTATGAGCCACAGCAGCTAAATTGAGGTGTTGTGAGCCACTAGTGGTCATGGTCAATTGGACCTTTTGCCCTAACAGAAGGCTGCTAAGCTGAACTGCAAGCTTCTTTTGAGGAGTAATAACTGAAAAGTCAAGATGTAGGAAAGTTCCCAAATGTATTTGTAATGCCAACAGCCCTGGTTGTCGTCAGACAGGATTAAACCTGGGACCTCTAGAGTTTAGTGCATGAGCCTCTACTGCATAAGCTAACAGCCAATGGGCTGTTAGCTTTGGCTGTAGGTCAGTCAGAGTCTCTCTCTCTCTCTCTCTCTCTTTTCTTCCTCCCCCTCCCTCCCCCCGCCTGTCTGCCTGCCAATAGGTGGGACGGGACAGAAAACCACACCCCAGAGCTGTGTGGGTTACATATTCTTCAATGCTGCTGTCGGTAATGTCAGTGACACAACTCTGTGATGAAGCATCAGCCCAATGAAAATAATAGTGGTCAACCAATGCTGAAAAATTGAAATGAAAATCAAGCTCCCAGTCCTGAAAGGCTTCAACATAACTCCCATTGACGTCAGTAGTGAAGCCAAGAAGGGAGTTGATGGCACTCAGCAACTTGCAGGACCGGTGCTTTTTAATTTGTATTTTTATGCTGAGGCTAATAGTTTGTCAAATGAGTAACCAAGTGAGTGTGAAGAATTTCACAGTGGCAGCATTATGGCATGGCTCTTTGTCTGTCTTTGTAACCGTGATACGGATTCCAGTGTTCCATTTTTTAAGAAGTTTTTTTTTTTTTCCAGCTGGGGAACTTTCCCTGGGCTGCCTACACCATGACAGTTTGTGAAATTAGTTTTCATAAATATGCGGGACATTATTTTTTCTGAGACTTCACAATTGATGTCTCTAAGTTCAAATTCTAATGAGGCACAATGGTCTTAGAGCTCAGGTTCATATGCATTTGTTGTCTTCCAGCAGTTAGACAAAAGCTATTCGGCTGCATTCCTCTGTTTGTGAACTACCAATCTGATATCCAGTTTTGCACTGAACCTGGACTAACTGAAACTGATATGGAGCGGAGGCTTAGAGATTCTGAATTGCCTTATAAGTTTAATATACTTTGATATGGGTTTTTCTTTTCATTAAAGTGTTTTAGCCCCAATTTTGCAAGCAAAGCATCGATGTCAGAAGGTGTTTTGCCTGGGTAAAAGATGCAGGATTGGGCCCTAAACATAATTCCTTCTTTCTTTTTTAAGTCCATTCTAAAGATGTTTCTTTATGTTGCTTATTATTTGTAGCAAGCCTAAGAGTGTGTGATGGGGTGTGTACCCCCCACAGGCCCTGAATGGGTTAATGTGAGCCGAAGTGGCCAGTTAACATACTTGGCAGTGCTAATGAGAGAGAGAGGTTTAATTGATAATGAAGCCCAGCTAGGGAAAGGCTGGGTGGTAATTATAGAGCCAGGAAATTTGCAGCTAAAAGGGGCTGCAGGGAGAGAGTCTGCAGTCACTCTCTGGGCAATAAAAGAAGTAGGAAGCCACCCAGTGAGTCTGCAATGAGTCTGAGGGAGTAGACCTTGGTTGCCAGCTACAGGGTCCCTAGGCAGGAACCCAGAGTAGAGGATGGGCTTGGATGTTCCCCATCAACCTCTAGGAGGGTGGCATAAAGCCCCCTGATGTAAGGGGATAAAGACATTCAAAGCCTTAGGGTGCATGGACCATGGGGCCTGGAACTGGGGTTGAAGACCATGGGGCCCAGAGTTGGGGTTGCAAGGGCATTGGACTGTTATTTGTGGAACGTTGTTACCCCAGAAGGGAAGGACTATATAGTGATCTGGCCAGAGGGCCAAGTCACAACGAGGGAGTATCCCGATGCATGAAGAGAGCAAGAGGGGTCACAGCATGAGTAACCAACAGAAGGGGGTGTCAGCCACGAGCGGGCTCTCTTGCAGTAAGTGAACCTCTTTGCAAAATGTAGTAGGTGTTTTAGTCAAATATGAATGAATGAATGATCCCTACCCTGATGAGCAATGAAATAATGTCACAGGGAGAAAATGGACATGGCAGACCTATTCCAGCTACCCCTGTTTTCTTCTGGTTCCTTCCCTTCAAGCACGCCAGTGGTAAGCTCCTAACCATTAACAGATACAGATCATGATAATCCTAATATGTATTGACTTGACTGTTTTAGATGGCTGTGGCCTTATCCTTCACAGCAACATTACTTCAGCAGAGTAATTCATACCCTATAATGGGAGAACAGGGCCCTGAACTTCATGTAGCCTGACTCTACAGAGACATGTGGTTGGTAATGATTCACAGTGGATGGCAGACATAAGACGACTTGCAAGGTTTTGGAAAAAAGCTCTGTACTTTTCACTAGTGTGCATGTGTATTTCTGTATTTTTTAAATTAAAAAGCACATCTGCCCACATAATCTTCTGTAGACATTTACAGCCACCAAAATAGGATATATTATTTATTAACAGGCTTCCTGTGAAAACCATTCTCATCTCAGAAAAGAGCTCCACCCACCTCCTACTGTCACACCACCTCAGGCTAAGGCCTGATGAGATAGATGGGCTTCACTTTGTCAACAAACTCGGGCTTTGTTGGACAAACGGGAAGGGAGTGAATTCCAGAGCCCAAGGGCTCTCTGCCAAGAACACCCTGCTTCCAGGCTCCAGCTGTACAAATCTGGGAACTGCCAGCAAGCGTGTCACAGCTGATCTTTGCCATTGCAATGGCCCATGAGGAGAAAGGCAATCCTTTACATAGCTACTTCCCAAATCATATAGAGTTTAATACATCAAAGGCAACATTTTGAATGGTACACTGAAGCAAGCCAAGTAGTCTTTGAAAAGCCGGTGTAATGTGATCTCTGTCATATGGGTCGTGCCAAATACACTGTCACTGCCAAAAGAGGAAAGACTGCATAATTTTACTGCAGCTAGAACATACCTGCAAAGCAGCATGAGTAAAGTTTTAAAAAAACATTGTTTTAAGGTTGTTTTGTTTGCTTTCTGTTGTTTAGATTGTTCTCTCTTTGGGGCAGGGCGCAGTCTTTTCTGTGAGGAGCCTAGCATACTTACTCAGTAGCAGGCGTAATAATGTTCTGTTCAAAAATTGATATTCATGTCCATGTCCACTGCCTCGTGCACTATCCTGCTACGTAACACAAGATGATGCAATGATGATGGTGCAATGATGCAAACCAACTTATTCAAGTTGATTGATGGGATCTAAATGTCTTTGTACTTCACTGCTCCACTTTTGGAAAACATTGGTCTATCCAGATCCTATAAGAAAAGCGTTGGCCATCGAGATATCCTAGAAACATAGGACCTGAATATACTGGGCCTGATTCTGCTCTCCTTTACACCAGTGTAAATCTGGTGTAACTCCATTGAAGTCAACATATAAACTGGTATAAATCCAGTGTGAGCTCAGGATTACCCTGATTTAATGTAACACTTACTTGTCTTTTGGAACTTCACAAAATGTTCTAGTTCTGTAGTGAGGAGTGTCTCTTTATAAACAATACCAGGTATCTCAGAAGTATATGTGATAGTCCGTGTAGTACAGAACCTGACAAGGAAAAAAATCATCTTGAAACAAAATAAAGTACCTCAGATGCAAGATACTGACTTTGCCTTTAGCCAGATTCATGTATGCAGTCTCCATGTCCATTTTACATTTCCCTTTTCTTCCAGTCATGCTACTACGTTTTCCAGTCAGCTATATCCCTTTCCCCACTTCTATTTTCTATCTTCACTTCCATTGATGGATTTTGCAACCGTTCCTTAATAACTAGAGAGGTTGGGTGCAACCCTGGCTCCAGTGAAATCAATGGGAGTTTTGCCATTTACTTCAGTGGGAGTCAAGATTTTACCCATTGTGTCACTTACTTGCTGGGGTAAAGTGATGTGTGTTGGTATTTAAGAAGATGGCACTTTTCCTTCAGAGTCTGTATAGAGCCAATACAAGAGTGGACCCTGCCTTGCCAAATGTGCTGCCCTTTGGGTGAAACACAAAGCTGGCACTTGACCAGTTGTGATCAGTAAACATCCCATAGTATTTTTCGTGAGTAGTGGAGCTAACCATGGCATCCTGGTCAAATTCTAATTTGGAAAACTTCCCCTTGATTCTATACTTCCTGTCTTAAACTCATGTTGCTCTGCTCTGCTAACAGCTGCTGTTTCACACCAGCAGTGTCTGCATTTCAGTGATGAGTGAAGTGATCTCTAAGTACACTGTGGGGCCCAATCTTGATGTTTAAAATGTGTTTTGTCTGAGAAAGGACTGAAAGATCAGCCCCATAGTTTGTATGCCAGTTAGTTAACTTACAAAAACAACAGGTTGAGATCTTTGTTATTAAAAAAATATATATTATTATCCATTGTAAATTGTTCTTAATACAGATTTACTAAATTCCCAAAGTGCAGGCTTTGCTGGAAAATGTTTTACACTTTCCCAGTTGTGTCTCCAGATTCCCCATGTTAATGAGAATTGTTTTATTCATTGATTCTAGAGTCTTTTACTCTGGTATGGGGTGTCTTGTCCAGTATCTTCACTTGAACATAGCCTTCTGGACAAGGTTGCAAACTTCATTCATTTTGATTCCTCCGTTTTATTGTGTGGTGTTTATTTGTATCTTGGATGCTGAGGTGAGTTGGTGGATGGTGTTTGATCCTCTCTTCAGATATATATCAGAATATTACAGTAAATTAATTAGGGTTACCATATTTTGAGCCTCCAAAAGGAGGACACTCCACGGGGCCCCGGCCCCAGCCCCGCCCCCCGCCCCTGCCCCCCCCGGCACTCGGCACCCCCGGCCCCGCCGGCCCCTGGCGCTCGGCACCTCCGGCCCTTGGCACCGCCGGCCCCGCATGTCCCGATTTTCCCGGACATGTCCGGCTTTTTGGGATTTCCCCCCGGACTGGGATTTGGAGCCCAAAAAGCCGGACATGTCCGGGAAAATCCGGACGTATGGTAACCCTAAATTAACATATGGTTTTCTTTAAGGTGTGAAAATTCTTTGGGCAGTCAAAAATATTGTATGTATTTTATTGATTGATTGATCATTAATTGACCTTTCATGTAAAATATGGAGCTAATCCTTTCCGGTTCTCAGAAACCTGGTTGGACTATGAAATATATTTTATTCGTGAATTTAGCATTTGTAAAAAGTGTCTGGTTGATAGTCCTGGAGACAAGAGTCCTCTTCCTGAAAACAGGTACAGGAAAGGCAGTAGCAGTATAAGCTTCCCCAATGTTGTCCTGGCAGTCTCAGTCCTGGATGAAAAATGCTATAGAAGTGTGAAGTATTATTATCAAAACTATTGGATAATCAGGATTCTCTGTGGCTTTGTTCTGCCTATAGTTCATTCTCTGCTGTGAGAGCCAACAAATGGGTCAATTAGAGCCAATTGTGGGGTGTGGTTTTTGTCACAATGGACTGTTTTTCTTTAAGAAATGCTCATTTCAGCACCCACCAAATGAACTGTTGGTTACTACCAATCTGCACTGCTTTCTAACTGGTTACCTAGAGTTGAAAAGCTTTTATATTCCTCATTGCCATTTCCTTGAGTCATCCAGTGCCACAATTTGTTGTTGTTGTTTTTTGTGTGGTTCTGTTCAATTAGTTTGCTTATTCCTCCATTGATTAGTTTCAATGTTGTGGTGTAATGATTACAGTGGCTGTTGTACAGGGAGATAATCCTCAATTTAGTGCTGGCTGGGAAAAAGAGCAGTAATATTTAAACAAATATAAAACCATAAAAATCGGCATGCTTGTAGAATATACTAATTTTCAAGGATTTAGGGTCTCCCTGTGAATTTCCTGCAGATACTGCAGCCTTTAAAAGTTTAATCAAAGCTTTCATTTTAAAACAGTTGTGATCTTTCTGATTGCCTGGTGAAGGTTATCTTTGCAATCTGAGTCCCCAGTGACACTGAGGCAATAACACCAGGAGGGGTGTGCATTTCCTCTATTCATTCATTTTGGAGAGGTTTGTTTTTCCTTAAAGCCTAATTATGATCACTTAGGAGTTAACATTATTAACCTTTTCACTATTGATCATGACGTCAGAGACAGCCAGCTGATGTGCTTTTCTGTTGTGGGCGGAAGCGCTCATTGTGGTTGGACATATTCTGTTACAGGTAAGGCTGGACATTTTGATGATGCTGGTAGTGAAACATCACTTGATTGCCAGCATCTGAATACTTGAACATTTAGCAACAGTATTAAAAAGTGAAGGTATCAATGATAATTATTTATAGTGTTGTCAGCTAATGTGTTAAATTCCTATAGTGCGACTTCGGGAATTTTGTGGCTTTCCTATCAAACGTGACGAGCAACATAGAAGGCTGTTCATGTAATGATAAAGATTTATATCATAGCTGCCTGCAGTAAAATTTGCTCAGAGGGCCCAGGAATCTGTTGCAAGGTTCATTGTATAGATTTTGTGTTGAGTGCTGCATTTGTGGTGACAAGGACCTTGGCTCCTTTGCCCTGGGAATCTACAGGGGGAAAAGGCTGCTGCAATCCTGTGCTGCAGTCCTCTGCAGTGATGTCTCATGGCAGCCAAAGTCCCTCCTAGAAGCAATGAGCTCCTTGGAACAGTTCTGATAGCTTTTCTGTTCCTTGGGGATCCCACACCAGGGCTGGTGTGATTTCCCCCCCCCTCCCAAACTCAATTAAAAAACATCCATGGTTTGGGGAAAAGAGAGAAAATCTGATCGCATATTTTTCTGCAGGGGAAGAAAGCATTTTTGGAAATCCTGGATCATAGCAAGCCACAGATCCCAAGTCTCCTGGATTTGGGGCAGTTTTCTATGGGATGTGGAGCTAGGCAGTTGAACGCCATAGAGCTGTTTTGTTTTGTTTTTTTTTCTGTCAGCTCTCTGCAACCCAGTTCTGCTGCCTTGCTGTCAGTGGACAGGAGCATACAGAACTTTCACAAATAGAGCTATTCCACATCAGAGGGATTGAGAGCATTGCCTTTGTTTCATGTCTGCCTGGGTTCACCTCCAACCCATCAACCTGCATTGCAATCTGATTCTCCAATTTGAACAAACCCAATAGCTCAAAGAGAAACTCCATCTGAAGCTGCCAGATTTAACATTTAAATAGTTCAGAATGTGAATTTTGGTGCAAACCCATAAATTATCCAGGTTTTCAGTTATCCCACGCCCACTCAGGTCACTACATGAAGCTTTCAGTTAATTTGACTTTTGAGTCTATTGCCAAACCCTGAGGCCATATGATCTTTTTTCCCCATAGTGTTGAAGTTTCCTTGAGAGGTTTCATCTCTATTACAGTACATGAAAGATCCCCCATATGTTTTAGAAATGATCATGTATTGAAATATAAGGGTCAGGTAGAATTATTTTTAATTTTGCTTCACAACAGTTCTGTGGATCCTTGGAACCCACCTTGCCTCCCAGTGATTTTTTTGCACCAAAATTAGATTTCTATTGTCCTTGATGATGAGCCCGACAAAAAACAACTACTACGATTAACTTTATTTACAGATAACCACGGAGGTCATTCCATCATCTCAAACTGTTTATTTTTGGACAGCCCAGTGAAACTGATGAAATTGCCAGCTGTCTGAAATGCTATTTCCAGTTGTTTGAATCAACTGTATTGATTAGTTACAGGACTATTCATCTCTCACTGGCACACATACAATACATGTATTATGAAAAGGTTGTGTCTCTGATGACAGCTGGGATATGAAGAGATACACTGAATTATACCTTCCTTGTATGCTATAACTACAGAGACTTCACCTTAATACTGTTTTAGTGTAAGTTACATTTTAAAACATTTCATACTTTGAGTACAGTAAGTTACTTAAAGGAAAGTATAATGGGGTATTGCTAAAGTAGACTCAGGAGATTCCTATAATGCCTTCAATAAAGTCAGCCAGTTAAGAAATTTTGCCTGAAATGACCTCATATGATAAAACCCCAATGAGTGCTAACTGGTATGAACAACTGTCTGCTATACATGCTAAAGAAATTCAGTTTTATTAAATTAGTAAAGGCTCCATTATAAGATAAAGACCGATAAGTGCCTTTCAGTCCAGGTTATAACCATCATGTGTGTCGAAAGAGAAAGAAAAGCAAGCAGCAAAATCCATATATAGTGCATATAATCGCCATCTTCTGGGTTTATAGCTCATATTTTCATCTTTCTGATTTTCAAAATAATATTACTATCGTTGTGTTTCTCTACAGTGACCCTAGAAAGTTTTCAATCCTTCATTCTGTCACTTAGTTAATGGTGTGTATCCCCATTGCTTGGGTTCTTCAGTCACCTACTTCTTTTGGTATTGAATTCACCAGAGAGGTGCTCAGCAGATGGCTCTTTGGCTGCTGCTTCAGTACCCTTACTGCAGCAATCTGTTGTTCTAAATCCGAATGTTAACAAATACACAGAGTGAGAAGCCAGTGTCTGACTTACATGATGGGTCCTTTCAGTGATGCTATATATATGATTGATTCATATTTGTACTTATCTATGCTCATTAAATTAAAGAGTAAAATGTATATGTGCTTTGCTTTATAATTCCCATTGTCTCCTATTTAGGGTAATTAAAAACGTGGGTGGCCAAAAATAAATTTAAGTGCTGTAAGGGTTTCTTAGTTCTACCATTACTTACTAATGTAGATCTGGAGTAACTCCATTGACTCCAATAATTACTCCAGATTTAAACTGGTGAAACTGAGAGCAGAATTTCATCGTGTATGCTCTAGATCAGTGTTTCCCAAACTTGGGATACCGCTTGTGTAGGGAAAGCCCCCTGCGGGCCGGGCCGGTTTGTTTACCTGCCGCGTCCACAGGTCCAGCCAATCGCGGCTCCCGCTGGCCGCGGTTCACGGCTCCAGGCCGATGGGAGCTGCTGGAAGCGGCGGCCAGTACGTCCCTTGGCCTGCGCCCCTGAACAAGTGGCGTCCCAAGTTTGGGAAACACTGCTCTAGATAAATGCCACCCACTTCCTTCAATGAGTGTGGAGCTTGATGAGGCCAGCAGTGAAGGGGGAAAGTCCCAGCAGCAAAGGAGGGGACATTTGCCAAGGGACACAGGCAGTTCCTCCTCCCCCATGAGTCTCTGGCACCCATTGGCCAGCTGTGGAGGGCAGTGCAGACTGGCCAGCATTCCCCAGCTCCCAGGATTTAACCTGGAGTGAGAGCCTCTTTAGGCTCCATTCCTCCAGGCCCATCCTACCCACTAGGAATGGGAACCCAGCCTGATAAATGCTTTGGGTCTAGTTGATCACCCATTTGGGGGGTCAGGAAGGATTCCTCCCCCCCATGGGCCAATTGGCAGAGGACCAAGGAATTTTTCTGCCTTCCTTGCAGCACCTTCAACCATAGTGGGATAAGTAGGTAGCCGCTTAGTGCTTAACTGAGATACTTGGGTTGAATTCTTAATTCATCGCAACTTTTGGCCAGTTTCCAGTGCAGTTAAAAAGATCAAATAAAGGGTGTCCAGAAGAAAAGACCTGGTATTTAGTGATGGGTCTTGGGCTTATGGCATATAGGGTCAGAGCTTGTAGCCTTTGCGGTCCGAGGTCAGACCGTGTGGCCCATGGTCCCCACCCTTCTGCACCCTCTGTCCCCCTCACTGTCCTCCTCAGGGAGCTGAATCCTGGCGGGAGGAGGGGGGGAGGGTGAGAGCCTGAATTGGTGATATGGTAAGGAACCAATTAAATGCCTGGTATAGGAGAGGATGGTTGATGGATGGGTAGCGCCCCTCCCCTGTGCTGCAATTTAATAAAAGTTGCAGCCTGCCACATAGCTCCATGCATGTATGTGTCTTCATTCTGCTGCTGTGTCCACATCAATTAGCTTTTAGCTTGTTGAGCACAATTTGAACGGTATGTAATAGTTAAAACTATTGACAACTGTCGTTGGTTTTATATAAATTTGCAGAAGTCTACAACTCTAGCAAGTTTACTAAATAATTGCACTTCCGATTGTGCAAAATATATAGGACCAGATTCTCAGCTAGTGTAAATCGACCTAGGCACGCTGACTTCACTGAACCTTGGTTGGCTTACACGTAGCTCATGATGATAGTAAGCACTATACTTGATAGCGGTTGTAGGATTGAGCCTCTATTAAGATTAAAACAAAATGAAAGAAGGAGAGGGGAGTATGTTGTAGGATCACTAGGGAGGCTGATGATATTGTTTGAAGATAACAGACTTTTTTTGTACACCTGTATAAAGTTCTTTGTTCCAATGCTTTCAGGAAGCCCAGTTGTCAACCAAGCTCTTTAATATGACATCCATATCCTGCTTTCAGACATAAAAAGATGGTTAGGATATTGCTCATTCAAATGTATGCTGACCTTGAATTTCCTTCAGTTGTCTTTAATAGCAGATTGCAAAGGGGGCTCAGAAGTGGTGGTGTAGTTCCAAGCTCCACCTTCGTACAGGATCCACAGTACCAAACATCCACTTGTGCCTCTTCTCTTCTTTATGGCCTTGCCATAGAGCGGGTGTGTGCTGGGATGTACTGGCTAGTTTCAATGGCTTTATTTTTCAGAGGCAGCATAATAACAGGTACCTTATTTAACCACAAGCCTGAGCATCTTCTGCATTTAGCTAACTACTTTTCAGAGTGTAATTTATTAGGTAACTTTTTTTTTTTTTTAATTTTAGACAATAATGAACTTTTTCAAGCAAAAGAAAAAAAGAGGCATTATTGTTTTAATGGAGGAAATCTATTGCTTGAATCATGTTTCCTCTTGGAGTGATATTCCTAAGCGTTAAACAACTTGATTTAAATTATTTTTTTGTATTAACATTCTTTGTTTTTAATTTTGTTTTCACTGCAATAGCCTCCTACGAGGCATATCTCAGTGCAGGTGCCGTCAGCTCCTATTAATGGCAACATTTTAAAAGTTATAAATGTAAAGTGGCAGTGTCATATAAAATTATGATCAATGATGTTTCTTAATAAACCTACACTACAACATGATTGCTTAGGAAATTCTGCTTGGAGACCAATATTCAAGTTTTATAATAGGAAGTGAGCTTTACTACGCGCTTCCCCAAAATCTCCTTCTACAACTCACCTTCAAAGTTAAATCTTTTAAAACAGGCAATTAATTATCTGGCATTTCTCATCTCATTGGATCTAATTAGCTCTAGACTGGATTCTCTCATTCACTTGGGAAATTATAATAGACTCTGCATTAGAGTACCTGTAAATTCAGCCATTTTGGAAATGGACTCCAGAATGTGGCTTACTTTTCAGAGGACTACAGCATGGTACAGAGTGATTACCCTCACTTATTGACTTGACCTGTCACACTTACTCTGCGTATCTGAAGTTATGAAAATACTAGATGACACACTTGTTTACTTTAGTTTGAAAAGTCCCTTCGGTGGATGAAGATATTTTCACTGTGTCTGTTTGATGGTTTCTGTCTACTCCTACTCTGTATCTTCTGTGATGTGATTTCATTTTACTTGTCAAAACTATTCGGAGGGGGTGGCAGGATCAGCTTTATTTGAAATCATTTTCATTTTCTTAAATCTTATTTAAGAAAATCCATTGTTTAGAGCATGACGTGAAACCAAGAGGGTTACATTGCTCGTCTCTGTTTTAAGACCCGACTGAGTAGATTTTTATAACCTCTTTTATACAACAACAAAAGGAAGTCCAGTGCAAAGCATATGAACAGATACAGCATGTCAAATGCACCTTTAGTGTTATAAACAAAGAGAGAGTCATCACTAGGAATGCAAAAGATGGAGTAATTGGTGTTTGCAGTGGCCCCAGATATAGGGTTGCCAGGAATCTAGTTTTCTACCAAAACGCCTGGTCGAAAAGGGACCCTGGCAGCTCCAGTCAGCACCGCTAACCAGGCCGCTAAAAGTCCGGTCTGTGACACAGTGGGGCTAAGGCAGGCTCCCTGCCTGCCCTGGCTCCAGGAAGCGTCTGGCATGTCTGGCTCCTAGCGCAGGGGCAGCCACCGGGGCTCCACACGCTGCCCCCACCCCGAGCCAATGGGAGCTGCGGAGGCAGCGCCTGCAGGCGTGGGCAGTGTGCAGAGAACCCTGGCCCCTCCGCCTAGGAGCCAGACATGCCAGACACTTCTGGGAGCCGCCTGAGGTAAGTGCTGCCTGGCCAGAGCCCGAACCGCTCCCACACCCTACTGCCCTGCCCCAGGTTGGAACCCCCTCCCCCACCCTAACTCCTTCCCAGAGCCTGCCCCCCCTAACCTCTGCCCCAGCCCTGAGCCCCCTCCCACACTCCAAACCCCTCAGCCCCAGTTTAGAGCCCCTTCCTGTACCCCAAACCCCTCATCCCTGGCTCCACCCCAGAGCCCGTACCCCCAGCTGGAGCCTTCACCACTTCCCACACCCCAACCCCCTGCCCGGTGAAAGTGAGTGAGGGTGGGGGACAGTGAGTGATGGGGGGGGGAAATGGAGTGAACAGGGGCGGGGCAAGGGTGTTTGGTTTTGTGCAATTAGAAAGCTGGCAATCCTACCCAGATATAGCTGTGTCTGAGGTTTTTTTCTTTTGTACTTACAGCAATATGCAGATCTTATAATGTCATACAAACACAGAGGAATCTCTCAGATTACAGTAGATAGCATTTTAATGTAATGTCAGGAGCTTGAGTAAAGGTTTAACAGCGAGGACTCTTGGGCAATAGTAATTTATATCCTTCCCTGAATGATACCTCTCCATCAAAGAGGCCTACGATACTTCAGCCAAGGGACTGCAATTAAAAATAGATATACAGTGCAGCTGAGAAATGAGTGACACTTACCATCAATCTGATATGTGCTTTCAGAAAGTCCTTCAGTCTCATACCCACCCTAGCTCCCATGTTAACAGAAAGGCTTCTACACAAATAAGCATTAAATGCAGCAGTGAGAGGCAGCATGAATTTCAGCAGACCTGAAATGGAAGCTGTTGACAATGGGGGCCTTTTAGTCACATTATGAATTTTTGTGTGTGTGTGTATAGGTACAACCTTTATGTAATTCTGTGGGTCAGATCATGGCTTCATGCTACTGGCTGTGTTGCCACCTTGTTACAGGATGCAGCATGCATTCTCCCACAGGTTGTGCTGGTTTAGCAAGTACAGAGGGGGCAGCCTTCTTGTATCTCTTTAGGGAGCCTAATACTCCTCTCAGTGCTAGTCTGGAGTAAATCCGTATGTGATGGACAGCGTCATGGACGGCACAATAGCAATTGAACCGGGGACCTTCAGAACTAAAGCCATGAGCTGCTACAGCTTGAGTTAGATCCAAGGTGGGACTGTCACATCTACATATCATCTGGGGATTAGGCAAAAAAAGGGGACCTATAACACACTCACCAGTATATTACATTAGCACAGGGGTCGGCAATGTTTGGCACGCGGCATGCCAGGGTAAGCACTCTGACGGGACGGGCCAGTTTATTTATCTGCTGACGCAGCAGGTTCGGCCGATCGCGGTCCCCACTGGCCGCGGTTCACCGTCCCGGGCCAATGGGGGTGGTGGGAAGCCGCGGCCAGCACATCCCTCGCCCGCGCCGCTTCTTGCCACCCCCATTGGCCCGGGACGGCGAACCACGGCGAGTGGGGGCCGCGATCAGCCGAACCTGCCGCGTCAGCAGGTAAATAAACTGGCCCGGCCCGCCAGGGTGCTTACCCTGGCGAGCCGCGTGCCAAACGTTGCCGACCCCTGTGCTAGCACATCAAGGGTGCAAGGACTGTAACTGTGGTTGTGCCCAACACAGAGGCATATATGAGAACTAGGCAAATCTTGCTAACTTCTCTGAAATAGAACAGATTACCTTAATTATCCTTAAAGCTGCTTATTCTCTGTTAGATCAAAAAGTTCTCTAATTTAGGTACCATAAATAAAAGCACCGTAGCCAGGCAAATAAAATGTACCTTCTACATATACAGGATGTGATAAATTCTTTCCCTTTTTGTTTGAAATGTTCTTCTTTTTGAGTTGGTGAGCACATCAAATGGTGAATTGTCTCTAGATTCTAACCATCCCTTATTTGAAATGACGTGTTTACAGGAGATGTTTGTTACACATGCTGAACCAGAGTCAGCTCCCAGACTGGGCATTTCAGTGGGAGTTACATTGTTGTAACTAAGATATGAATTTGGCCTTCGTCTTAGTGTCTAGGGCACTACCTGTGCTGTGCTTGCCGCTGCTGTTTGAGAGACTTTCGATGTGCGAACCCATATGATGGTATTATGGGGTGGATGAGTGTATCCTAGCAATCAGAATGAAATCCCTATATTTCCTTTATTTGTAACCTACACCATATTTACCTCCATAACTACATAGAATTATTCCACTTCTGTCCCATTAGTCCTCCAGTAACATAAGTGGTCAACTTCACAGAACAGCTGATTCCTGCAGATTAAACATGAAATGAAGTAATGGTACAAAGATCCTTAGCAGCTACTTACATCTGCGGTAGTGCTAACGTTAGGAAGGGTGAATAATCTTTAATGGCCATTACATAGACTCAAATCCTGAAGGCAATTTGATTAGAGATATTGTGAATTTATCAAGCACACTTACTCAGTCTGAAATGTCTGTCTTTACAAGTAGCACCAGGGTCACTGAAACTGAAAGAGAGAGACAAAAAAGTCTATTTTTCTGTTTATTTTTTGCATAGTGACAGCAATTTGTCATGAGGTTTCCCTTCTATGTTAGCCGATTAGTTCCCCCTTTGTTCATCTGGGCCTTTTTATACCATGACAGAAGAGAGTGACATTAAAAAATAGGAAAATGTAATTGTAAAACCACAAAAATTGGCTGGGAGGACTTGGGCGGAATGTAGTACCTGAAACTGTTTTCTAACTCTTCACATTAAAACTGACTTTATTTCCAGTTTGACATGGAAAACTAGATGTAGCATAGGTGCTGGAACTCGGGGTGCTGGGAGTATTGCCGTTTCCCCTGGCTTGAAGTGGTTTCCATTATATCCAGGGTTAGCAGTTTGGTTCAATGGCTCTCAGCTTCCCCACTATACAAATTGTTCCAGCACCCCCGGAGGGGAGAAGGACGCTGGCATAGCACAAAACTACTGCTTGAACTATGGGAAGAGGCTATCCTAACAAGACAGTGAGCCAAATCTGGGTTGATTTACTTAATAGGAATAATCTCAATGGGACTTCATTTTAGGACTGTTTAGATAGCGCTCGATTGATATGCTACTCATTGGGAGTAAGGATATCTTACTTCACAGGTAATCCCGATAACTTCATTGGCACTAAATGTGGAGTGAGGAACTATTGAAATCAGTGTGAGTAACTGTATTGCAATCTGGCCCAGGCTAAACACAGCAGGCTTTGGCCCAGTGTCACATTTGAAAGGGTCATGTGTAATGTGAGGTTTTGAGGTGTATTTTTTCTTACACAAGCATCAAGACCTCTTGAAATATGGACTGAGTGCATTCTTTATTGGACAGATTGCATTCTGATTGTGTGCTTCCTGATTGCCTTTCTTGCCTTTCTTTTAAAAACACATCATCTATAGTCCCATATTCGACATTGGCTGTGGACTTTTGTTACTTCAGCATAAAAACATGAGTGTCAAAAGTGTGCAGTCTACATAGACGGCAACTTGCAGAGTCAGAAATATTCTCCTAACCTCAAAAAGGGTGTGCAAGAAATCTGAAATATTTTAAGAATTCTTCCTGTGTTTATTTAGTACAGATTCATTGGTGGCTTCAAAAGAGTGCACAAGAGGTGAATAATTCAAAGAGACAGAACTCCCTTTTCCCTTCTTATAGGTAATCCCTCCAGAACAGGGGGTCAGACAGATTGGTCAGGCACTGTTGGGAAATTTGAAGTATTGCTCCATTTCCTGTCCCTTTTCTGTGGCGCTAATGGAGTATTTAAGACTTTGTGTCTTTCAGTTTGCTACCTTTCACAATCATTAAATTCACATGAAAGAAAATCATTATATTTTATTCAGTACATTTCTGTTTTATTGCATGCTTCCATTCTATTGTTATATAGAAAGGTTTTGCTCTGACTGATAACATGCTGGCTGGAAGAAAGGCCTGGATTTGTTCATGTTGATTAAAACGTACAATCAAAAGAGGCAGTATTAGTACAAAAAATCTTTTGTTCGTGGAAAATGAGGCCTCTTATCCCTTTATATTATAGTCTGAAGAGACACTTCACTTAAATTATTAATCTGTCTAAAAAGCTGTGCTACCTCAGTTCACCAAAGAAATCTACTTCGCGGAATACCACAACTATTGTATTCAAAAATAAACTGCCCTGATGCTGCCGCTGTAAAGATTGTTGTCCGTGAGAACAACATTTCTCTGATCTGCTGGGAAATCAGCCTTCATAACCTTGGAACGTTCAGCAGGTGAAGGTGAACAATACTAATCCTATATACAATCCACGACTTGTTCTACATTAAACAAAGAAACCTTTGCCTCATCACAATATTGATGCTCATGCTTATACACTATTGTGATGGGCAGTATAGAAATACTTGATTGGTAAATACAAATTTGGTATTGCCCCATTGCTAGTATCTCACCACAATATTAGATTCTGTCAGTTCAGTGAAACAAATATTTCCTCGTGAGTATAAATCCCTTCATGACTATTATTTTGGTATTAACACAGAGAACAAATGTTTATTCTAAATTGAAACTGAAATTTGACCGTGACATTTGCAAGTTAAAAGTCAGAGCCATTAAATTATAAAAACAGGAACATATTGCAAATTAACCTATAGCAAATTAGAAATGAACAAACTTAATACATTTATATTTGGTAGGTCATGGGCAAATTTCACTTAAAACAAGGCATTATTTACAATTTCTAACTGCAGTTGTATACTAAGTTCCACTTCACTGCATGTGGCAAGTCCACCTTTTAAAAGGTTATCTAAAAGGAAGTTAAACTAACTAAACCTGATTCTTTGCTCACTTACATCCATGTGCATTGGCAGTAAGGGATTGTCTACACTGAACGTTTTAGCTTATGTTTATCCATGTTATGTGATCCAGAACAACTGTTGTGCAAGCAGGGTGTCCACTCCACTTTGTTCTTTTGGGTTAAGCTCCTTCCCTTTAGGGTCATTGTGTTCACACAGTGCTATGTATTGAAATAAGGACACAGTTTTCTGGACAAAAGCCCTATGGTGCATTGTTCTGCTGCTAGACTGTATGCATTCTGGGATTTGTCTTGCTGCACATTGTGGGATATCTGCCATAAGTAGGGTGACCAGACGTCCCGATTTTATCGGGACCGTCCCGATATTTCCTTGTTTGTCCCGCGTCCCGACCGACATGCGGTCGGGACAACCGGACAAACAAGGAAATGCCGGGACGGTCCCGATAAAATCGGGACGTCTGGTCACCCTACTTATGGCAGATATCCCACAATGTGCAGCAAGACAAATCCCAGAATGCATACAGTCTAGCAGCAGAACAATGCACCATAGGGCTTTTGTCCAGAAAACTGTGTCCTTATTTCAATACATAGCACTGTGTGAACACAATGACCCTAAAGGGAAGGAGCTTAACCCAAAAGAACAAAGTGGAGTGGACACCCTGCTTGCACAACAGTTGTTCTGGATCACATAACATGGATAAACATAAGCTAAAACGTTCAGTGTAGACAATCCCTTACTGCCAATGCACATGGATGTAAGTGAGC
>NC_048306.1:14616882-14638196 GCF_013100865.1 Trachemys scripta elegans
AAAAAAAAAAAAAAAAAAAAAGACAAGGTGAAGTGCTAGTAACCTCTCCCTTGTCCGCTGACAGACCTACTGTGCCTTTGGATTTTTCTAAAAAAAGCAAAACCATTACAAAGTGATGCGCTACTAACCTCTCCTCTGTATAATGCCAAACCACACTGTTTCAGGAAAAGAGAAGAAGGAACACTTACTTCATTAAAACCACAAAGTCCAGGAATTCCTAACTACAAAAAACATTAAAAACTAACCCTTGTAAAAAAACAAAGAATTATACGCTGGCAGGGAGGCTCTTACCCAGCTTATAAGGAAATATTTTCTAACCTCTGGACTTAGACTCATAGCATCCCAGGTACAGGCTGAATGTCTGCTCTGCCAAAAAAATAACCCTCGACCAGGAGCGTCAGTGCCATCAGCCACTCTGGAACCTACCCCAGGCCCGGGATTGATTTGGCAAATAAATTTTACTAAGTTCCCCTGGACCCAAGGGTTCAGATACCTCCTCGTCTTGGTGGATCGATTCAGCGAATGGCCCGAAGCCTTCCCATGCCGTAACAACACTGCCAAAACGGTGGCTCTCAAATTTGTCAAGAAAATCATTCCCCGCTTCGGGCTTTCCCACTGGATGGAATCTGACAACGGAACACACTTCACGTCACAAGTCGTTCAAAAAATATCGGATGCCCTACAGATCCCCTGGAAGCTCCACACGCCATGGCGACCGCAGGCTAGTGGGATAGTGGAGCGTACAAATCAGACTCTTAAGTGACACCTCTCAAAGGTCTGTCAGGAGGCTTCTCTTCGATGGCCTGATGCTTTGCCCCTCGTTTTGCTCCGCGTCCGCGCTCTCCCTAAGGGCAGATTAGGGCTCAGTCCCTTCAAGATTATGTTTGGAAGGGCATGGCTTCTGAACCGTACACCAGTTCTGGCAGGGGAGTAGGAAATGGGGTACGGTTTCTTATCTCAGTACATGTGCTCTCTGTCTGCTGTTCTTTCTTCTCTCCACAGGTACACCAAAAATTCACAGCCTCTTCCGCTGGATGCCCTGATCCACTCCTTGCAGCCAGGCGATTCCGTACTCGTTCGGACCTGGAAGGACAAGCCTCTCCAAGAGCGGTGGAAGGGACCCCACACCGTCCGGTTGGTTTCCCATACAGCAGCAAAGGTCAAAGGACACAAAAACTGGATTCATCACTCTCGTCTGAAGGCAGTGCCCGCTCCTGAACAGTGGACTGTCCAGCCTGCTGAAAAAACTTTCAGCGACGATCTGGGACTTAAACTGTTATTTAAGCGACAATAAGGTTTGCTGGAAATGCCTTGTGCTCCCTTTGAACAGTCGCAGCGCACTCTCCGCGAGAACTCTGAGCATTGGTTGTGTTTATTTTCACAGGGCTGGCCTAACCTATTGGCCTGGTCCCTTTTGTTTTTAGTCTGCCTGCTATTGGTAATTGTTATTTTGTGGGTATTTGGGGAATTGTAATTGTTAGACCCCAGGGTCACCTGCCCAAAATGGAATCAGGTCCAGGGTCTGCCACTGTGTTACTCTTTGCCATAGGGGCACTCCTCTCATTGACTCCCGTTTCCCCCCAGGCACATGCGGGATGGAAAGGAATCCCTATCAACTTAAAAACAAATACGTATAAGGCCCTGAAGGTTTGCTTTGCCCAAAAGTTTAACCTCTCTAACTGCTGGGTTTGTGCCCAGATCCCATATCACGCCACTAAGTTGCCCTGAAAAGTGGTTCCCCAAAAATCCCGACATACCTTCTCATTAATAACCCCAGCTCCATGGCACTCAATCGTATCTTGTCCACAGAATATGAGAAAACTCAGCCAAAGGCTTGTTGAGTATTCTCAAAGGAGGAAGTTGTTGGTGTCACTAGGCATCACCCTAGGTAACTCGGGGGTTTGGAAGACCACGAAAGTCGATAAAGCCCCCCCCCACACTAAGCCAAAGTGAACCAAGCCCCTGCATGTTAACCTTTACTAACCCCACAGGCCAGCAGCTGGGAAGCGATAGTAATAAGGCCTGCATGCTTCTGGCTGAAAGGCAAAATAACAGATCAAAGGGAAAAGGACAAGATAACAGTTCAAAGAAGAGTTACTAACAAGCTAGACTTATAGCCGCCAAGGTGACTTAACTGCTTAAATATAACTGCTGTAGGAGGAGGGAGGGGGAAAGGGAAGAGGGGGGGTAGGAAAGAAAGGGGTGGGAGAAAGTAAAGTATAAAAAAAAAACTGCTTATGTTGGTGCGCTTGATTTGAGACACGCTGGTCTCCTAGTGCCTATTCAGAGCTCTTGAATAAACTTTGTCTGCTTCTCCACCCTGGTGTGTTCATTGGCGCGAAGCACACCGGGCAACGAACCCCACTGTTGCCCCCTTGGGCCCTCTGTGCCGGCAACACCGGCTCTGCCCTCCCCCCTAAGAGCCTCCCACTCACTCCTTTCTGCCCCCTCCTGCCTTGAGGGCAAGGTGTGTGTGTGTTTGGGAGGGCATAGCTCCCCCCAACTGGCAATTTTCAGCATATTTATGCACTTTTCATATTCTACTTATTGAATGTTTGTCTATCATTGGTATCTTAACCTCCTCATTAAAATAGTAATGAACTACATAATTACATTATCTGAATTACAGTATATTAAAATCATTACACTCAGCTACAAGCTGTCTTCACTAACAGCCCAGTTTACAGACATTACGTTCACTCTGCTTCACACCTGCTTGGGGCCTCTTTGGGAGCTGCGGGCCACTGATGGCAGTGGAAAGGTGGCAGCTGCGAGGGACAAGCAGTGGGGAGTCTTTCCCCTCTCCCTGCCCCTTTCCCCCCTGTCTCGTTTCTTCTCTAAGTCCTTGCTCCCCTTCCTGATGTTTTCCCCTTCTTGCTTCCCACCCATGTCCCTTTCCCGATCTCTCTCTCTAGTCCCCTTTCGGGTGGCTCGGTCTAGTGCCTGGCCCACCCATATACTCAAAGCGCAGAGGAGGCTCCCCCTCCTTGGGGTAAGAAGGGTTGCCTAGTGGTTAAGGCACAGGCCTGGGGGGGGGGGGAGGCAGGTGTTCTGGGTTTGGTTCTCTGCTCTGCCACAGACTCCCTGCTTAGCCCTGGGAAAGTCACTTCACCTCTGTGGGCTCTAGATCCCACCTGCCAAATGGGGCTAATACTGACCCTGCCTCCTAGGCTAAATCCATTCATGGCTATGTCATGATGGGGAAAAAGAACATACCAAGGTTGGTAGATTTGAGCTGAATTTCTCCACAGCCTGAGAATGAGAGCCAGCTCCACATAGGGGGGAACGGGAGAGAGAGAGGGGCTCAGGCCAGCTCCCCACCGGGGGGGCGGGCGGGGGAAGGGGATTCAGCCCCGCAGCTTCTTCCACTAAGGCAGCTGGGGGCTTTAGAGCCACAGCTCCTGCCAGGGTCGGCGCTTCTTCCCCGCCCCGCGCAGCTCCTGCTGGGGTTGGGGCTTCTTCTCCCCCTAAACCACCACTGGACCCACCAGCCCTAGGCTAGCTGGGCTCACTTGGGTCACCTATCCGAGGGGTGGCCGTGTTAGTCTGGAGTTAACCGCTGATAGTCTCTAAGGTGTCACAGGTCTCTTTGTTGGGTCACCTGATGGCTGCTGTGGCCAGAGTGGAGTCTGAAACCCTACAGGGGGATGCCACGATGGCCACCAGCCCGAGAGGGGCGGAAGCAGGGGTGGGAAGAGGCAGAGTGGGGGCGGGGCCCCTTCTGGCTCTCGGCCAGGCACTGACCCTGCGAGGCCCCCCCGCTCTAGTGACCTGTGCGGCCAGGGCCAGGCTCTGCGCCTGCGCGTCCCCCCGCCGCCGCTAGATGTCGCCCACGCCAAGGGGCTCAAGGGCTCAGCCTCCGCCCCCGCCCCCCGGCAGAGAGGAGGTTACGAGCCGCCATCTTCTCGCAGGTTTCGTTAACCGAGCGGTGTGCGGGGCTGCCGGCGGGTTAGCGGAGTCCGTGCGGTAAGTTTTACCAGGGGAAGGGGCCGCTGCCGCCCGCTAGCCCCGACGGCAGGGGACGCGGCAGCTCGGCCGGGGCGGGGAGGGGGAGGGTCTGGGTCTCTGGGCTCCTACTACAGGGGGCGGGACACGACTCACCCCCCCCCCCTTCGGGATAGTGCCTGGGGCGGGTAGGACTGTTCCCGCCCCTCCGGGGGTGTCCTGGGCGAGGGCTTTACTCTTCCCCCTCCCTGAGTCTCCCGCCCCCAGCCCCTCTGAGCAGGGCACGCCCGGGAGGGCGAGGCAGAGACTCTGAGCCCCACCCTCCTTCTCAGTGGGGGTCCCCCAGGAGGGGGGCAGGGACTCTCATTTCCCCTACTGCTAGGGCAGGATAAATTACATAACACATTTCTGGGTGATTTTCAAGACCCCCCCACACCTTGTAATACTTTGTAATATGGAAACAAACATGTCAAATTAAAGGACCCACAAATCTTAGGGCGTTACCTGATGTATGGACAGCCCCGAAGATCCAACTTGAGTCCGCCAGGGAGTTCTGGTACCTTGATAAACTGGACCCAGCCTAAGGTTCATTCACTTCTAATTCCCCCATTTCCAACTGTGGTAGACCGGTGTAGAGCCCTCTGGATTTATCTACATCCAAAATTGCAGTGCTGTGTTGGCACGTCTCACCTATGGCATTAACCTGTACATAATGCATTGCATGCCATTTGTCCACACATCTGGAGTACAGCTGACTTTTCAACTTCATTTGTGCCTCTGGTTTATCTGTACTTGTGTCTCCCCCTATTAGCTCATTTAAGGGTAAGGTCATTTAAAGAGTTGCTTTTCTTCCTGTTAATCTTCTGGACCTGAAAGGTTCAAGAGTTATAACAGTAATACTTCTGTATATGTAGCTGTTTATCAAATATTATGGATATTTATTAAATCACTAAAAATGTAGAGGATTAAAGCAGCAAGTAAAATAGTATGAAATCACAAGCAAACTGGTGTGTGTCATAAGCCAAAGTCTCTCTTTGAAATGAGGAAGTGTTTTCAAGATACTGCTATATCAAAGACTTAACCGAAAAAGTCAAAGTTCACTTTGAAAAGGTCTGCTTCTATAAAGTGTCAGAACTAATGTTTTATAGCTCACAAGAAAATAAATTAGGGGATTGCTTTTTTGATATTTCTATAGCACAAGGACAGGACTACTTTTCTTGGTGAACCTGCCTTTTTAGAGGCTTTAGCAGTCTCAAATAGTGGCTTTACCAGTCTCAAATAGTAAGGGATTGGTCGGGACGCGGGACAAACAGCTAAAAATTGGGACAGTCCCGATTTTATTGGGACGTCTAGTCACCCTATCTGCAATGAAACCCTCAACTCCCATTAGAGTCAAGTGCACAACTTCACTTTTATTTAACATGGTAACTGAAACCTCAGGTTTTGCAAGTTTGTCTAAATATAGCCCTCTGCCAATGGATAACCTAAAACTCATTCTGCTGACCTTCATGTGTAGTAGATTTTCTGTAAAAGAAGCTACAAACTGTTTACCAGTTAATGGGATCTCCGAGTGCATGGTCCCTTAGAAAACTTGGGATAGCATACAGGGGGAAAAATCAGTTTACAAATAAGGATAAAAAAGAGATGATTTTGAATAGATAAATATTACATTTCAGAAGACTCATATCTAAGGGCATGGCTACACTTGCAGATACAGAGCGCTTTGAGTTAAACCGGCCTTCATAGAGCACAGTAGGGAAAGCGCTGCAATCTGTCCACGCTGACAGCTGCAAGCACACTGGCGTGACCACTTTAGCAGCTCTTGCAACGGCCACAGAGAGCAGTGCCTTGTGGTAGCTATCCCAGCATGTAAGTGGCTGCAACATGCTTTTCAAATGAGGGGGGTGGGGTGGAGTGTGACAGGGAGTGTGTTGTGTATAGGTGGGGGGGAGAGAGTGGGTTTTTGGGGGGCTGAGAGCATGTCAGCATGCAGTCTTGTAAGTTCAGACAGCAACAGACACCCCCCCCCTCACCTCTCCCACCTCTCTCTCTCACACAGCATTCCACAATAATGGTTGCTTTGTCTTGGAGCAGATAAGCATGCTGGCTGTCAGAACCGGAGCTTTCAAAGGGCATATCGGCATGCCTGCAGTGATTCCAAAACAATGACGAGAGTGGCCACTTGCCTGAAGGGGATTATGGGACGTTTCCGGAGGCTGATCAGAGCGCAGTAATGCAACACCTCGTTCACACTGACGCCTAGGCGTTTCAGCCAATGCACACCAAATGTTAATCTTCTCACTGAGGTGGAGTACCAGGACCGCTCTTGCCCTGGAGTCAGAGCGCTCTACGTGCCTTGCCAGTGTGGACGGGTAGTGAGCTAGGGCACCCAGGGCTGCTTCAATGCGCTGTAACTCACAAGTGTAGCCAAGCCCTAATTTTCTGATGTCATTATAGGATTAATAACCAAAATGGAGGCTTTATTTTGTTAGATTACTAAATTATGTGCCATTAGAGCAGATTAAAAAAAAATCTAAGAAATCTTGTGGGACAGTATCAAAAGGAGAATCTCTTCTCCCCTCCTCCATAGGGAAAGACCTTAAAGATTAATCACAATTTTTGTCTCCTTTTTTAATCTGTTTCTGTTTACTTATTAAAATCATGTCTGCCCTTCAAAATTCTTGCAAATAAGTGAAATCTTCTTGTGAAGGTGTTAGTATTTCATCTTTGAGCGTCATTAATTTGGAATTGAAAACATGACAATGATTTCACAGTAAAAACAAAAAATCCCCAAAATTTCTAAAACACATCTCAGATTGGCAGGGTCGAAAACTGCTCCTGCCATTCTTATAGGAATAAATCCCACTGTTAACATATCTGCTTTGTATGAACTTTATTGGGTCTTCTTAGAGAGAGGTGGAAACGTGGCCTTCCTTGTCCAAATTAAAATACATATATATTTCCCTAGCTTCTCTGCCGACTCCCTGTGCGAAGAAAGTAATAATTGTTCGTTTTCTCTCCAGGTCTTCTGCAAGCTTAGTTCTTTGAGTCCTGATACAATATGACACAATATAGATCTTTGCAATTTGCAAATATACTTAAAACTTTCATTCAAACAATTCTCGAGTTCTTTGCACCTACGCCCACTTTCTCCTGCCTTAGTCTTTCTTCATTTTGGCTCAGGCACCACTCTCCTGATTCCTACTAGTTCTGAGAGATGTTTGCCATTTACAAGATTCTTTGCATAGTCAGGTTACGTATTTTAGCTGGTTCATTCTTTCTCTTTGATTTTCTCTAAATATTCTATACTTTTTTATTTCACGGGTTTGTCTGATGTTTAGATTTTTGTGCTGGATGTGCTATAAATGGGTTAAATAAATATTTAATTATTGCTTTTGACGCAGTTTTCCACAGTTTCCAACTATCTGTGTAAAATTGTATTTCCTTTAGGAGTATTTAATTTTGTCCTTGAATATGGTTTTAGGGATGCATAGAACTGCATAAAATCTAGTTTATTACTAGCAATACTACATTGTTTTATCTCAAGATGGTTAAGTCCCTAGAAAACATTCATATGGGTTTTACTGTCTTTTTAATGTCAGTGTTTATTAATATGAGAGATTTCAGTTTAATAAAACAGACTATATTCTTCCTCATCTCCTTTTAAAAAGATGCAGGCTGAGCACCTGTCCGTTGTCATGTTACTTTAAAATAACACTTTCCCAGGAAGTGTTATCATGTAGAGCATTGAACAGAACATGACTTCTATCCTAATATATAGGATGTTGTTTTGTTGGGCTTTTCATTTAAGGAACAAAAACTGTTGGGAACTCCAATTCTGCCAAGTTTAGACCATCTTGAAAAATACCAGAAACCCCTTACCAAGTCAAAATGTCAGATGGGTTATTCTTCCTGCTGCCTTATTAAAGGCATTGAAAAAATTATATTTATTTATAAACTGGGTTTTGGTTTACCTGTAGCATGTTGGCAGTCTCAGGGCCTGTTAGTTTCTCTTTAATATTGTGTTTGCAAACATAAAAGGCTGTTTTGTTTTTATGTAGTACAATTAGTAAACTAAGATTAATTTAGGATTTCTACTTGCTGCCTGTAGGTAGCTACATGCATGGCTTTTGTTTTTGTTTGATGTTACTCATGGAACACTAACTACTGTGACAGAAAACTGTTCATGCACATAGAATGTCAGCCAAACTGGTGAACTAGTTCCGGAACTCTGGTGTCTTTGCCCTGTGTTCTTAGAAGTAAAAGCAAGAAGAGTTTCTAATGATTGCTCCCACTGATATGAGAAAAACTTTTTAAAAGATATCTCTGTTATTGTCAAACATTATCTGACTGGTTTGACTTCTAATATTTTGGTTGGTAGGCTTCATTTCAGGCTTCTTTGCACCTATAGAACCAATCCAAGACCTGTTTTCAGGCCAATTCAGTATGCAGTCCCATTAGAGTTTACTGGTAGCTGAACTAACATTAGACACTAAAGCACTAGTCACATTTTCTATCCATTGATATCACACCTAGGGTAGGTGAGGGGGGTGACAAGGAAATGGGGTAAGAAGGGCATGAATGTCCAAAGAGGGGCAAGAGTTCAGACACCAGAGGGAGGAAAAAACGGGGGGGGGGGGGGGGGAATGTATTCCTGTAGAAATGGTATCTTATCAGGTAGAAGTACTGACTCTGAAAAATCCAATTCAGGGCATTGGTGGGAGGGAAACAGGAGGACTGAATCACCTGACCGAAGGCAACCAACCAAAAATCACTGGGGCATGACCCTTATGTTTTAGATCAGCACTTGACAAATCTACTTGTCCAATCACCAGTGAGAATTGGAAGCTTTACTTGGTATATTGGAAATTCATCCATTAGTTTTGTAGAATTTAACAGCACTTAAAAATAAGCTTCTAAAGTAGCTTTATGTAGAGAATAATTCCCACCTCCCACCTCTCTTTTATCTCTGTAGGTAGTGAGCTATCTGCAGCAGAGTCAGTAGAACCCACTGATCTTTCCCAGGGGAATCAATGTCTACTAAGAGAGTGGTATGTCTCATGCATATACTGCCAGCCTGTTAGAAACTTCCAGGAGGCTTCAAATACACTAACTCCTCACTTAAAGTTGTAGTTATGTTCCTGAAAAATGCAACTTTAAGTGAAACAATGTTAAATGAATCTAATTGTCCCATAAGATTTAATGTAAATGCGCGGGTTAGGTTCAAAGGAAATTTTTTTGGGGCAGACAAAAGGCATTATATACTGTACAGTGGTTGGGAAGTGCCCCAGGCTTACCTCACACAGGCACAGCCCCTGCAGGCAAGAATGCAAGGAAGCAGCAGCAACAGCAGCTTCCCCACTCCTGCCTCTCCCTCCCAGAAAGTCGTAAGCGCGAAGTGTTGGGAGGGAGGGGGAGGAGCAGGGAAGCCCCGCATCTCCACTCCTCCCCCTCCCTCCCAGAAAATCCTAAACGCTGCTAAACAGCTGTTTGGTGGCGCTTAGGACTTGCTGGGAGGGAGGGGAAGGAGTGGAGACGCAGTGCTTCTCTGCTCCTTCCCCTCCCTCCCAGAAAGTCCTAAGCGCCACCAAACGGGGGAAGCACTGGGAGGGAGGGGGAGGAGGCGGAGAAGTGGAACTTGTGCAATGCTCCCTTGTAAAGTTGCTGCTCTTCCACAGAATCTTACAAGCAGGCACCCAAATGACGTTATAAGGGAGCATTGCACAACTTTAAATGAACATATTCCCTAATTGAGCAGGGATGTAACATTGAAACAACGTTAAGCAGGAGGATGTTAAATGAGGAGTTACTGTATCCCAATCACATACTCCAAACTCTGCGTTCACTTTGACTATAGGTGACAATTTTATTTAAGTTAGCCTTTCATTTTAGTCATTGGTGGAGAAATCCACTAAATTTCTGAAGTGTATTCTACAGGAAAAGAAAGTTAAATGTATAACAGCTCTGTCTCTATATCTTTAGATGGCCATTTACTTGTTGCCACTTGTTGACTTGTGTCTTATGTTTTATGTAAAGCAAAAACACAATACTCTTGCTGCATGATGAACGTCTGGCAGAGCTTATAGCTTTTTCCCAAGGGGCTTAAGAAAGTATGTCTCAAAAAAAGTAAACACATTTCAAGAAAAATGTTTTACTGTGAATAAAGTAAAATAAGAAATTATGTAAAATATTCAAAGAGCAGTTGTGTAAATTTGCAGAGGCATGTAGTTAATGCACTTTAGAGCACTGAGCTGGCTAAATCGTTCTTAGTCTAGGTCAGCCTGCTGCTTTGGAAGGAAAACACTGACAATTTTTCATGAATTTGCACATGCCTTGAACTCAAGAAGACATAGTTGAGCTAAGATAATAGGTCCAAATGCAGACTTGTACATTAAACTTTTCTATGCAGAATAAATATATACCGTATTTTCCGGCGTATAAGACGACTGGGCGTATAAGACGACCCCCAACTTTTCCAGTTAAAATATAGAGTTTGGGATATACTCGCCGTATAAGACTACCCCTCTTCCAACGCACACCAAAAAAAAATTAAAAAAACATCAGATTTGATTTCAATATGGTAATTTTAATTCAAATGCTTATGACATGCAGGTACTTAGCAGGAAAACTGTCACTTATAAACATAAGGCTGTTTGACATCAAACATGTAAACATAAAACAGTGCAAGTGGATTAAACTTTTCCTAATTCACTCTAAAGCTGAAAGGAAGGATAAGACAATAAACCCATGGGAGCTGCCATGCTGTTTGTTTTCTAAGCTGTCAACCAAACTGGAACTGATGATGATAGGAGGAAGATAACAAACAAGAGAGAGAGAGCAAGTGCCGGGCAAGTCCCTGGCGAGTTAGCAATGCCCATCATAACTGCAAGCTACGGTATTTTTACAGGTTTTGCTGGCGTGACAGTTTCCCTTTAAAAGCCTTCAAAATCCTCCTGTTCGTCATCTGATATCATAAGTACATCAATGACATCTTGTGATACATTTGTAAGGCAGTCATCGTATGGATCGAATTCCGTATCAGATGGTGTGGTCTCAGCTTCGGCTTCCTCTTCATCTTGCCACAAGTAGTCGTCCTCCATACCATCTAATGAATTTGATATGCCACACTTCTTGAAAGACTTGATTACTGTTTCTGCATCAATATCATTCCAGGCTTTTATGACAAACTTGCACAAAACATCCAACTGTGGAGCACGCATGTTTCCTCCTTTTGTGAATGACTTTTCGCCGCTAACCATCCATTCATTCCACCGTTCTTGAATGCGATCTTTAAATGGCTTGTTTAGGCACACATCCAGTGGCTGTACCAACGATGTCAATCCTGCAGGAATAACTGCCGCATCTGTGTTTAGTCTTGCAAGCATTTGCTTGGTGCTGGGAGTTAAATGAGCCCTGAACATATCCCACACCAGTAGACTACATTTTTGAATAAGTCCACCTGGTCGCCTGCTCCATACATTATCAAGCCATAGCTTTACCCCTTCTTCATCCATCCAGCCTTTTTCATTCACATGTACAAAACAACCAACAGGGAACTTGAATTTCGGCATTGTTTTTCCTCTAAAAATAATCATTGGTCTCAGTTTGGCGCCATCAGCTGTGCATCCTAGTACCACTGTAAAACTGGACTTCTCATGTCCTGTTGTTTTAATTAAAATTGTTTTTTCACCTTTTTGATGGACAGTTTTATTTCCAACCATATCAAAATTCATTGGAGTTTCATCCATATTTCCAATACTACTTAACGCATAGCCATGTTTAGTGCGCTGTTGTATTACGTATCGATGGAAACTATTTACTTTGCTATCAAGATCTGCAGGTAATTTTGGGGCAATTTTCATCTTTTGCCTCAGTATCATATTATGCCTTCCCATGAATCTAGTACACCAGGATACAGTGGCCTTAAATCTGTTGCTGTGATCTGGGTTAGATTTGGCCCACTGAAGTGCAAACAAATGTATTTTATTTCGTGTCACTACATAACCGTTTTGGCGATGCTCATTCACCATGTCTGCTACATGTTTTTCGAGTTCTGGCCAATGTGGAGTGCCTCTTCTTAATGCACACTTACCCCTTGGCATACTCTTTAATGCTTTTTCATTTGCTTTCCAGTCCCGAACCATCTTTTCTGTTACTCCATATTGTCTTGCAGCAGCGCAGTTATTATGTTCCATGGCAAAGTTTACAACTTTAAGTTTGAAACTGGCTTCATATTTCTTTCTTCTTGCTGGTGGAGCCATGATGGGGTTTTGACTGTTGGACATTTGTATACTGTACTGTATGTACTGGTGCTATACTGTATGAACAGGTACAGATACTGGTGCTGTACTGTATGTACCTACCACTTACACCTTCCCGGTGAGGCGCCCCCTCACCTCGTCATCGGGCGGGGATGCGGCCGCGGCCGTTTTTGAGCTCCCCCCACCATATGCGGCGACCGCAGATTCTCCAGTCCGGCTTGGAAGTTTCAGCACCCGCCCTATAAGACGACACCCGGCGTATAAGACGACCCCTGACTTTTGAGAAGATTTTCCTGGGTTAAAAAGTAGTCTTATACGCCAGAAAATACAGTAATTAAATAGCAATTGACTCAATTCTTTTTTGAGCTTGAAAATGAAATTGGGACATGATGATAAAGCTAAAACTTATGTGGCACCAAAAGAAGAAATAAAATTGCATTAATTTATCATATTTGAAAACAACTTAGTGATGACTAATACAACTACCTAATCGACGTGCTATTCAGTTGTATTTTGCCATTGCTCCCTGTACTACATTTCTTCTATGTGTGGTCGCTTCCTTCTTCGCATCTCCCCTATCTACTACTTAAACCATCTGTGTAGGTTTCCCCCCCCCCCTTCCTTCCCTGGTATCTCACCCTCACAGATACATTTCCCATATATGCTGCCTCCTTGTTACTTCTGGGGAAACTTGTCCAATTTTGGCCTTCCACCTAACTCCACCCTGCCTCTGCTTCTCTAGTCTTTACTTCATCAGTCCCCTTCTCATGCTTCATCTGGGATTCATAGATTTCAAAAAAAAAAATAAAAAAATTAATGCCAGAAAGCAACATTGTGATCATCTACTCTGACTTCCTGCATAACATCGGAATGCCTTTTCCCTCTCCAAAAACGTCACTGCTAGCCATGGCTTCTTAATTACTTACTTCGTCCATTTTCCTGCATCAGAAACATGAACTCCTCTTTGAATCACATCGCCTGTACAGCAGTTCTCCACAAAGGCGGCCTCTTCTCTCAAATATAGCTCACCCCAAAGTGTCCCCAAATGACATAGTGGGGGGATTATCTTCTCCTGAAGTCTTCACCTGCTGTACAGCTTCTCTTTGAATATCCTCCTTCGAGCAACACTTCATGGGATTCCTGGCTACGTGGAAGGGAGATATCATCTAACATTCCACTATCTTCCTTCCTTTCAGAGTTTGACACTTGGTTCTTCTCTTTCCTTTACCATAATCTTCCATCTTCATTCATGGCAGTTTCAGCTTCCGCACTGTCCTCGAGCCCCTGAGTTTCTGCCTTTTTGCTCTTATATTCTCGTTTGACATCTCCCATCACAGTGGTCTTCACTCATCAACCTTGTCTTCACTAAACACCAGCCTAATAGGTGCTTCACTAAGTACCTGTTATCTTTCCATCATTGAGCTCCCTCTTTCTGACGATCACCTCATGCAGCATTGTGCACTGACTCGTGTCTCCTTTTTATCTTGACCTTCTGCAATGTCCAATATGTCAGTGTTCATAGTGTCTCTGCCACTTTAGCTCTGTATTCTGCTCTCTCTCTGCCTGTGGTATCTCTGTGTCTGCCGCCTGCTGAATCTCTACTGCCGTGAACTCTTCTGTCTTTCTTTTCAAAGGGTTGACTCAGCCTCTTGCAACTACACCTATCACTAGCTGACCCCCAATATCTGTTTCTTCTGTTCTCGTGCCTCCAAATGCCTCTGGTGAAAGTCCCATGGCTTTGCAGACTCTCCACTATAAATTTATCCTCTGTTAGCTCTGCCATCTTCCTGATCAACTAGCACTAGTCCTGCACTCATTGACTACCATGCTCACTGTCTCAGCTTGCTACTTTTCATATTCTCCAGTGTTCCACTTGTGTACAGCTCTCCTCCATGCCTATCATGCTTATCCTGTTGTCTTATTGTGCTCCCTATCTCTCAGGTTCACAACCGTGTGGTCATATATGACTTCTCTCTCTCCTGTGTGCACACATCCCTGCTTTGGCCATATCCTGCCATTCCTATATAATTTCAAAGATCTGGATTGGAATTTGGGAGACCCAAGTTCAGTTACTGGCTCTGCCAGAGGATTCCTCTGTGAATGTAGGCAAATCACCTATTTTTTGGGTTGTTTTCTTCTCTTTAAAATGGGGATAATACTTCCCGACTTTGTGTTTTGAGGAGAAATTCATCCTTCATGAGGTGAAGGGATATTACAATAATGGGGGCATAATCTATTTATATTTGTTCGGACAGCACCTAGCATTGTGAGTAGTGCTATATAGTGCAAATTAAAAATAAGTGGCTTTTACTTTATAAATATCCAGAAGTGCTTTGTTTAGTTGTACTATAATTTGCAGGTATGGAAGCCAACATATAGTGTTAGAATCCATAGAATCTTGTTGAAACTGTCTTATGTTTGTGATTCATTGAGGAATGGAACAGATCTATCAGGCTCCTATTCTGTTTTCTGACAAAGTCCAGACATATAATTTCTGCGGAAATGTCTATCCTATGGAGAAAGGCAGCACGCTCACTGGAAACTAGGAGTAGTTGTATCAAGGAAATATTTACTATAGACTGGTGGGAAGTAGCCCATCTTGTATATGTCCCTTACATGTTTGTGGGTTTGGGGTTGCTATGGAATAAGTAAAGCCATGAATTTGAATAGACATTAAGTACTTAAACTGAGAGCAGTGTCCTAGCCATAATTAGTTCACTGTTATTTGGTTGATGTAAAACCTTTATATTACATTATAACAGACCCGTGACTTCAAGGCCAGCATTTTCAAAAAATGATTAGTGATTTTGGATGCCGAAAAGGGCCTGATTTGCAGAATGTAAGTGTGACGCTAAGGGGTTCTGTCACTGCCTGCCTTGTAACCTGGGGGGCCTTAATGCTGTGCAGGTACGGTTCAATTCTCTGACACCAATAGCTAGTCCACAAGTGTAAGGTCTCACCAGCCCAGTTATTCTTTGCAGGTTGACATCAACAGCCTAGTCTTCTTAAATACAACCTCCCTAAGTTCTGAACTACCAAACACTTGCAGTTTTCCCCTCTGGTTCATAACTAAGGCTGCAAGTTTGTCACGGAAAGTCACGGATTCCGTGACTTATGCAGTGGCCAGTGCGCCTGGCTTGGGCAGCTCAGGCAGCCCCTGCTCCAGTCGCACCAGCCAGTGCTGGGGCAGTCTCGGGACACCGTGTCCCCTCTCTCCTCCCCCCTCCCCCCCAGCAGCGGAGTTTGAGTGTGGTAGGGGTCATGGGGTTGGGGCATGGGACGGGGTGAGATGGGCTGTGGGTGGCATTTACTGGGGGGCTCCCCGGAAGCGGCGACATCCTCTTCGCTCCTCTGCTAGGCAGAGATGTGGCCAGGCAGCTCTGTATGCTATCTCCGCCCCGCAGCTCCCATTGGCCAGGAACCGCGGTCAGTGTGAGCTGCGGGGGCAGCGCCTGCTGACGGAGGCGCAGAGCCAAGTAGGGAGCCTGCTGGCCCTGTCAGCTCCCCCACCGAGCACCAGTGGGAGTCCCAGGCTGCACGCTGCAAACCTGCACCCTCCCAGCACCCGGGCTGCGTGCCACAAACCTACCCCCCCCCCCCCCCCCAGTTACCCGGACCTCCCTCTCCCAGACCCCCCTCCAAGTTTTAGTTAGGCGTATATAGTAAATGTCACGGACAGGTCCTGTGCCGTGAATTTTTGTTTACTGCCAGTGACCTGTCCATGACTTTTACTTAAAATACCCGTGACTAAAACATAGCCTTATTCATAACCCCTGAAGGGTGAAACCAACCCTCCTGATACCAGCTTACTTTGGCACACACGCTGCACACCAGAGATCTGTTTGGATGAAAAAAATTAAAGTTTTTTTAATAGGAAAAACACAGATTCAATGATGAAATAGTAAGTGGAAGCAAACATACAGATTACACAGAAAATAAACATAAAAGGCAATCTCAGGTTTTGCACTTTCGTATTAGATAAAATCCCTTTCCTAATAAAGTTAACTATTGCTTTAAGACAGTTTCACAGCATAACCGTTAATTTTAGGAGTGATCCAGCATTCACAAACAGCCCTCTGTGTACAGACTGTCCCTCAGGTTCTGGATTGAAAATTTACAGTCCCAAGCCTGTTTTTAAAGTATTCCTCTCTGCTCCCCCCCCCCCCCCCCGCTCTCCCACCTCCGCCACATGGACTATGGTTGAAAATTAAGTCAGATTAACTACATTGCTTGGGGGTGCGAAAAATCCAGGGGTTTGAGTGGCATAGTTCAACTGGCTTAACCCTTGGTGTAGACAGTACTAGGTTGATGGAAGGATTCTTCCATAGATCTAGTTACTGCCTCTCAGGGAGGTGGATTACCTACCCTGATCAGAGAATCCCTCTGGTCAGTATATAGGTAGTGTCCACACTGAAGTGCTAAGTGTGCTAAATCCCTGGTGACTCATGGTTATTCAGTGTAGGGAAATTCCCTCTTGGCTTGATAGCCAGGATGTCTTTCTGTTAACGCCTTTTTTCCTGGGTTGAACAATGGATGGTTACTTGAAGCTTGTTTTATGTAAATACCTGACTTGGGAGGTGCCCCTCCCTGCTTGACTGCTCACCATTCTGCTATGAGGGATAGTTGTACAAATTATGACCAAAAACAACATCCGGTGGCACCTTAACGACTAACAGATTTATTTGGGCATAAGCTAGAAGTGGGTTTTTAAATTGATTCAAGTACTCATTTTTGGTTTAAACCTTCTGTTCTGCTCTTGGTGTCTGGACCCTGATTGTCACAGTGAATATACACTTTATGAAAACCAGGTCCCTTTAATTAGCCTTAAATTGGACACCTAAAATTACAAGTAAGTTTTGAAAATCTTTGCTTTAATATTCAAAATTTAATGTGGAAATTATTATTTATTAGATCTCAATTGGTATTTTGGGGAGGGGAATAGAATGTACTTTGCTTCAGGTTTCTTGTCCAGTAGATGTGATCTGAAAAGGGTTGCTGATAGTAAATTAGTTCTGTAGCTCTGACCTCTTGAAGATAATAGAAAAATAGAGGAAGGAAAGGAAATTTTACAATCAATAAGAATTTAAAAATTGCAACCTGTTTTAGGGATTAGTAGAAGATAGGAGAAAAGACTAGAATTTGCCCTCAATTAACCTAATTCTGAATTTGATTATGGATAAGTGATTGGATGATGACAGGTAGAGCTCTGCAAATCTGCAGATATCCGCTATATATCTGTGGACAATTTTTGCAGATCGCAGCCTTGATACATATACAAATTTTGCATCTGCACAGGGCCCTAATGGTTGCAATGATTGGATGAGGATCAGGGATTACATCATATAGGATGGGAAGTCACAGCAACAATAGTATGATCTAGGATATTTCTATTTTCTCTTATTGTATAACTGTCCAATGGGGTTTATTGTTAATTGCTGGTCAGCACCCAGCAGTGCACCCTCAGTGGGTGAGGAAGGTCATTAGCATTTTAGCTCTTCCCCCCCCCCCCCCCCCCATTAAATGGGAATTTTGCAAATCCAAATTTGGGAGTAAATCTCTTTTAGAAGTGAAAATTGTAACACAGGGCAAGTACCACGCACATTAAACTGTTCTAAGAGAACCTGGGAGGCTCCAAGTTAGTTTTGGACTTGAAAACTATCCAAAATTTTCTTAACTGGAACAAGAACATATATTTTTAAAAAAATGTATTTAATGGGATCTAGATACTGAAGTCATAATTCCGTCTAGTGTTGATGGCATTGATGGATATGAGCTGAAGGTGCATATTTCTTGCCAGTTAATCATCTTTCTTCCGCATGTCATTCTCTGGACAATTTTCTGTTAACCAGGAAAGCAAACTGCAGTTTGAGTACTTAACAGTTGCAGTTTTAGTATATAACTTCATGTACAATATCCTAATTAGGGTCAATCAGTCATTTGTAGAGGCTGATGGGTATGCTGTAATCTTTTAAAGTTTGCAATGGATATTGTGCTCTCTCTTAAATTATAATGAGTTCTATTTAAATATATTCATGACATAGCAATCTCTGTTTGTGATCCCTAGCTACAGAGATGATTTTAAGGGTTAAATAAAATTGACCTTTGTTATCAAAGCTACTTTTGTCTGAATTTTACTTCTTTTAATAAAGCCGCCACACTTTGGTCAGTATTTAAATCCTACTCATATCTTTTTGCTTTGTGCTTATTCATGTAACCCTGTGCAGGATCGAGCCCTTTATGAAGCCAGTCTGTCTTGGGTTGCTCTAATTAAAAGCTGATTCACGGTCCATGGAAAAAATTGAAAACGAATCAGTCCCTCTCTCACTTAACTTGTTAACATGGCTCATTTGTTTCTGTTTGGCATAACTGGTTCCAGCTCAATATCCCATTCATTCATCTGTGATTTCTGAAGTTGAAACATTCTGTGCATTTTATGCAGAGCAGAAAGTTCCTGTGTCCCTCTACAATGTATCTCAAATTCATAAAGCCTGTTCATCCATAGTACTACTATTGAAATCAATTAGATTTAACATAGGCACGTCCTGGTGCACTGTAATTTCTTCTATCTATTTTGCAGTGTCTGACAACCTGACTTAGTATGCAGCTACTGAAAAATATAATTTGTATTCATAACCTGCTATGAAACAATTAAACTAAATTTCTGCTAATTAAATTTTAGTATATAATGCAGGGGTTCTCAAACTGGAGGTCAGGACCTCTCCAGGGGGTCGTGAATTTATTATGTGGGGAGGTCATGAGCTGTCGGCCTGTACCCCAAACCCTGCTTTGCATTCAGCATTTATAATAGTGTTAAATATATAAAAAAGTGTTTTTAATTTATAAGGGGGGGGGTCACGTTCAGAGGCTTGCTATGTGAAAGAGGTCACCAGTACAAAAGTTTGAGAACCACTGATATAATGGTAATGGGGGAGGGAGTTGTTGCTGGGTGGAGGCGGGGTGGCTGTCTGCTGAGTTTAACCAACCAGACAAGGGCCATTACAAGAGCCCAATGTGGAACTATGTGGTCGTGGGGGAGGCTTTGAAAGCGTACTTTAACAGTCTCAGCCACATTAATGTACTGTGCTTAACTGTGCTCTGGCCCTGAAGGTTTGTGGGTTTTTAGGAACGGTGTAGTACTTGGTGTACATTTATACATTGTTGTATAGTGAACCTATGAATTATTGTATTTTGCTGTACATTTATAACTTACATTATTTTAACTGAAACTATGAATTATGCAGTGTACACTTGCTTGTTGTACATTTACACATTATTGGGTGTTTTGAACCTCTGAGTTTTGTGGTGCTGGATGCTTTACAAGCACTGGGTGCTTTGAGTACCGCTGCATACTGCAGAATGTGTGGTAAACTAATCAAGATTATTTAAAAAAAAAAAAAAAAAAGTATTTTATTGCCCGACAAAAGCAGTCGGGCTGGGGGGTGGAGACCCAATATGAAAATAAAAAAGGACAATATATTAACTGAATGGAAGTTTAAATTTAGAAAGGCAGCAAATGGTTCTGTCCCTTTCAATGCAGAAATGCAATCCATTTTGGCTACAAGTACATCAACTGTGACTCTCATAAGTTGGTGTATGTGAGGCTGTGGTTGACCTTACTGTCCACCGGTCTACTGTGGTAGAGGTAGGGATAGGGATGTAATCCATGATGCCAAGTGTATCGTGGAGAGTTGTAGCGAGCTACCACCATGGAGTTCTCCAGGGACTGCAAGGGTGGCAAGTCGGACATGTGATTGTTGAATCTGTAGGTCAACTAGAATCTGCAGCATTTGTGTTTGTTGCCTGAGAAGTTCCATTATGTCCTGATGCATCTCCCACTCCCTCTTCTCATGGGATTCTTGGATCTTTATACATTTTCTCCTTTCCTTTCTATCCCTCTTCATGCTGTCTACCATGTTGGCCCACCAGGCCCTGAGTTCACAACAAACACAACATGGGCTAGCAGGATCTCATTGAAGGCATCTTCCCTAGTCCTCTTCTTTCTCCTCTGCGTCAGGCTTCTACAGGTGTGGAGGGGGCACCCCACAAGGCTGCAACAGCAGCAGCTGCAGATAAAACACAGATGTATCCATTGTATTTACAATCACAACAGAAAGTGAAAGTAAGTTTCAGAACTCCTTTCCCATAAAACTTTTTTTAATGACATGCTTATGGACACTTCAGCTGTGCAACACCTCTGCATAGCACCATTCTCCAGCCCCAGCCATGGGGAGTATTGCCTGTGAGTGGTGATGGGTGTGGGTTGGGGCTGACATTAACATTTTCAGTTGCTTTAAACAATTGTCCATATTTTCATTTGTTCATATTTCCTCTCTTTCGTTGATATGGTTGTAGATTCTTGCCATGCTTCACTCTCCTCCATCTATGACCTTTGGTAAAGGGCCCATAGCAAAGTCTGCCCTGCCAACCCCGATGTGCTCCTATGTGCTATGGTAATAGACACAAATAATAATAATTAGTGTTAAGGTTGTTGTGTTGTGATGAAATACCTTAAACATAAGATGCTTATTATGTGGGTCATGTAAGACCTATGACTATTAATTTTCTTGTTTTCTTGCATGCTTATGTCTTCTAAATGATGGGATAGATGACTCTGATGGTCACTTAGCAACCATAACTACATTTGGAAACAAAGTTTTTTGTTTGTAAGATTCTAAGTAACTGAGTGAAATAAGAAGTATTATTGAAGTTATTCCCTACTAATTGTGCTAGGAACCATTTTGTAATCTGTTGTATAGTAAAGTTGGTAATGGTTCCACTTATTTTTGTTTCTAAACCCTTCATTAAGAGGGCAGAAGGAAACTCTGAAAACTGAATCCATAAAAAGACATATGCTTTCTTTAAGGAGAGAAATAAAATACTCCAAATGAAAATTATGTTCTGGGTAGGGTTACCATACGTCCTCTTTTTCCTGGACATGTCCGGCTTTTCGGCAGTCAAACCCCCGTCCGGGGGGAATTGCCAAAAAGCCGAACATGTCCGGGAAAATGGCGGCTCTGTTTAAGAGCCGGGCTGCCTGAACGCTACCGGCTTCGGGCAGCCCCGTGCCTCCGGCCGGGCACTTCCCCTCCCGGGCTCCGGGGGTGCAGG